>NC_083444.1:1582123-1588756 GCF_020745735.1 Hemiscyllium ocellatum
GTGTGAGTGTGTGTGTCTGTGTGTGTGTGTCTGTGTGTGTGAGTGTGAGTGTGTGTGTGTGAGTGTGTGTGTGTGAGTGTGTGTGTGTGTGTGTGTGCCCAGTTCCCTCTGGTTTCTCCAGCCACAGACGGGAGGTATATTTTGATATGTTTATATTCCTGGCAGTGAGCAGATTTCGGGGAGGGTTGGAGAGAGCCTGGAGATGTGATTTGTTGATGCCAGGTGACATCCCGAAGTTGCTGGTAATTACAGCTTTCACAATGCTGCACCGTCCCATCCCGACAGAATTGTTCAGCGTGAGGGAGTGGGAGCGGGGGTGGGGATGAAGGGATGTCGAAAAGACTGACAGACCCCAGGAAACATTCGAGAATCCTCCGTGACTCCCAGTGCCAACAGCCACAGGGTCACGTTGTTCACTGTCAGGGTAGGCTGGCCTCCTGGTCCACAGCTTTGAAAGCTCCTCTACCACCAGCCAAGAGTCAACGGCAAAGGATTGAAACCAGGTTCCTGTCCACTACCCCCTCTCTCTGTCTCTCTCAATCCAAATACCAGCAAATGACACCCCATCGTCCCAGCTCTGAGTGAGGGGTGAGGGGCTGCTGCACTGTCGGAGGGTCACTGTTCCCCTCCTTTCTGCCCCTGAGCCATACACCACGTTCCTGGACACTATATACTCCCCGCAAACTCTGACAGTATTCCCCCAAAACCCGTCGTGGTTTGATTAGATTAGATTCCCTACAGTGTGGAAACAGGCCCTTCGGCCCAACCGGTCCACACTGACCCTCGAAGAGTAACCCACCCAGTCCCAATTCCTGGACACTATGGGACAATTTCCCATGGCCAATCCACCCTAACCAGCACATCCCTGGACACTATGGGACAATTTCCCATGGCCAACCCACCCTAACCTGCACATCCCTGGGCACTATGGGACAATTTCCCATGGCCAATCCACCCTAACCTGGACATCCCTGGGCACTATGGGACAATTTCCCATGGCCAATCCGCCCTAACCTGCATATCCCTGGACACTATGGGACAATTTCCCATGGCCAATCCGCCCTAACCTGCACATCCCTGGGCACTATGGGACAATTTCCCATGGCCAATCCACCCTAACCTGGACATCCCTGGGCACTATGGGACAATTTCCCATGGCCAATCCACCCTAACCTGCACATCCCTGGGCACTATGGGACAATATCCCATGGCCGATCCACCCTGACCTGCACATCCCGGGACACTATGGGACAATTTCCCATGGCCAACCCACCCTAACCTGCACATACCTGGGCAGTATGGGACAATTTCCCATGGCCAATCCGCCCTAACCTACAAATCCCGGGACACTATGGGACAATTTCCCACGGCCAATCCATCCTAACCTGCACATCCCTGGGCACTATGGGACAATTTCCCATGGCCAATCCACCCTAACCTGCACATCCCTGGGCACTATGGGACAATTTCCCATGGCCAACCCACCCTAACCTGCACATCCCTGGACACTATGGGACAATTTCCCATGGCCAATCCGCCCTAACCTGCACATCCCTGGACACTATGGGACAATTTCCCATGGCCAACCCACCCTAACCTGCACATCCCTGGACACTATGGGACAATTTCCCATGGCCAATCCACCCTAACCTGCACATCCCTGGGCACTATGGGACAATTTCCCATGGCCAATCCGCCTAACCTGCACATCCCTGGGCACTATGGGACAATTTCCCATGGCCAATCCACCCTGACCTGCACATCCCTGGGCACTATGGGACAATTTCCCATGGCCAACCCACCCTAACCTGCACATCCCTGGACACTATGGGACAATTTCCCATGGCCAATCCACCCTAACCTGCACATCACTGGACACTATGGGACAATTTCCCATGGCCAATCCACCCTAACCTACACATCCCTGGGCACTATGGGACAATTTCCCATGGCCAATCCATCCTAACCTGCACATCCCGGGACACTATGGGACAATATTCCATGACCAATCCACCCTAACCTGCACATCCCTAGACACTATGGGACAATTTCCCATGGCCAATCCATCCTAACCTGCACATCCCTGGACACTATGGGACAATATTCCATGACCAACCCACCCTAACCTGCACATCCCTGGACACTATGGGACAATTTCCCATGGCCAATCCACCCTAACCTGCACATCCCTGGGCACTATGGGACAATTTCCCATGGCCAATCCACCCTAACCTGCACATACCTGGGCACTATGGGACAATATCCCATGGCCAATCCACCCTAACCTGCACATCCCTGGGCACTATGGGACAATTTCCCATGGCCAATCCACCCTAACCTGCACATCCCTAGACACTATGGGACAATTTCCCATGGCCAATCCATCCTAACCTGCACATCCCTGGACACTATGGGACAATATTCCATGACCAACCCACCCTAACCTGCACATCCCTGGGCACTATGGGACAATTTCCCATGGCCAATCCACCCTAACCTGCACATCCCTGGGCACTATGGGACAATTTCCCATGGCCAATCCACCCTAACCTGCACATCCCTGGACACGATGGGACAATTTCCCATGGCCAATCCACCCTAACTTGCACATCCCTGGACTCTATGGGACAATTTCCCATGGCCAATCCACCCTAACCTGTACATCCCTGGGACAATTTCCCATGGCCAATCCACCCTAACCTGCACATCCCTGGACACGATTGGACAATTTCCCATGGCCAATCCACCCTAACCTGGACATCCCTGGGCACTATGGGACAATTTCCCATGGCCAATCCACCCTAACCTGCACATCCCTGGGCACTATGGGACAATATCCCATGGCCGATCCACCCTGACCTGCACATCCCGGGACACTATGGGACAATTTCCCATGGCCAATCCACCCTAACCTGCACATCCCTGGGTACTATGGGACAATTTCCCATGGCCAACCCACCCTAACCTGCACATACCTGGGCAGTATGGGACAATTTCCCATGGCCAATCCGCCCTAACCTACAAATCCCGGGACACTATGGGACAATTTCCCACGGCCAATCCATCCTAACCTGCACATCCCTGGGCACTATGGGACAATTTCCCATGGCCAATCCACCCTAACCTGCACATCCCTGGGCACTATGGGACAATTTCCCATGGCCAATCCACCCAAACTTGCACATCCCTGGACACGATGGGACAATTTCCCATGGCCAATCCACCCTAACTTGCACATCCCTGGACTCTATGGGACAATTTCCCACGGCCAATCCACCTTAACCTGTACATCCCTGGAACAATTTCCCGTGGTAAATCCACCAAAACCTGCACATCCCTGGACACTATGGGACAATTTCCCATGGCCAATCCACCCGAACCTGCACATCCCTGGACACTATGGGACAATTTCCCACGGCCAATCCACCCTAACCTGGACATCCCTGGACACTATGGGACAATTCCCATGGCCAATCCACCCTAACCTGCACATCCCTGGGCACTAAGGGACAATTTCCCATGGCCAATCCACCCTAACCTGCACATCCCTGGGCACTATGGGACAATTTCCCATGGCCAATCCACCCTAACCTGCACATCCCTGGGCACTATGGGACAATTTCCCATGGCCAATCCACCCTAACCTGCACATCCCTGGGCACTATGGGACAATTTCCCATGGCCAATCCACGTTGACCTTCACATTTTTGGACTGTGGGAGGAAACTGGAGCACCTGCAGGGAACCCATGCAGACACGCGGAGAATGTGCAAACTCCCACACAAAGAGTCCCCCGAGGCTGGGATTGAACCTGGGACCCTGGCGCTGTGAGGCAGCAGTACTAACCATAACCGTGCCGCCCACTGCACTCCCTCAACACTTCCCCGCGGAATCAATCGCTCAGCCTGTGTCACAAAGGATTGAAATGATGATGTGGCCTAGCACTCTCTGCGGCCTACGCCAACTGTGTTCCTCCTGCTCCATATACAAGGCCAACGCTGAGAGATTTTACACCGTTTTAATCTCTCCCCTAGCCTCCCTTTAGCAGGAATCGCGAATGTTTGACAGGGACAACTGCGCACCTTTGACAACGCTTTAAGGCTGCAACTGTCGGCCTGAGCAGGAGAAAATGGCCGCCCCTTGGTCACCATGACAATGGCCGCCATTCGAGTCTCTCGCCACTCCTCCAACTCCGAACGGGTTCCTCTCCCTGTCTTGTGTTCACACAAAGCCCCCCCCCGTCGCGTGGGGGATTGGCGGGTGGTGGTGGGGGAGCAGAATGAGATCAGAGTTGGACAGAGAGAGAGAGAGAGACAGCATCTCCTGAGCAACATTCCCAGTATCCGAGGAGCAGAAGTCAAATATTGACGGGGGCTTGCAGTTACTGGGAGCGGGGCATAAAAAATGTGGCAATATAACTCCTGCAAGGCTCGGTATGTGTGAGAAGATGAAGACCTTTTGGAAAAAGATGGGCTCATAAAAGCGAAATCATAGATATAAAGTGGGTCCTGTCAGGATCGATGTAATAAATGTGTTTCTCGTCTATAGATGCATCTGTGCAAACAGTGAATCGCCTGCCCCCTCCCGCTGCCTGGTCTGCTCAGGGGCTGAAATTGATTGTCCAATATCGGGTGCCTACAGAGGAAAGCAGGTTGTGGAAGTTGGAAAACTGATGCCTGGTCACTGGGTCAAGAGGAAGATGTCTCTGAGGAGTTAGCTGTAATTTTAGAAATTCATTTCTACTCTGACAGCAAATGTAAGCGCGCTCCCTCTCTCTCTCTCTCTCCCTCTCCAGAACCCCACACCCCTCACTAATGGTTCTTTAATGACCTCACATTTCATTATCTGCACAGACCTTCATAAAGATTCAGAACGCGAAATGAAACATTAGGTAACAAAGGAGGGCATCTAGACATCCATCAAACTGCCTGTGTTTATAGGGGACGGGTGATCCCACTGCTTGGCTCAGGAGGAGCAGGGGGGCTGTGCGAGAGAAACACATCAGTCATTTTGGATGTTTATTATGACCCTCTGCAGGTCTGATTGAGGGAGCTGGGATAGCAGCCGAGGGGGAGAACCAAGGACAAGGGAGTGGCAACACCTCACCTGAGGTGGTGAAGCCACAGTGTGTGTTCTCTGTCCCTCTGATATTAAACACCACGTTCAGCATGCTCCCTCCGTCTGTCTGTACAGGACACTCGCTCCATCATTTCCCCAACCCCGGAATGACCATTCGTCCCCTCACCCTGCAGTCAGCAGTGGTCCACACCACTGTCCCCTCCCCGAGAGCACTTTCATTACAGCTGGATACAGGCAAACGTGGGCACTGCAGATGCTGGAAACCAGAGTCTGAATCCGAGTGGTGCTGGAAAAAGCGCAGCAGGTCAGGCAGCATCCGAGGAGCAGGAAAATCGTCGGGCAAGAGCCCTTCATCAGGAACTGCTGTCGATAGTCCTGCTCCTCGGAGGCTGTCCGACCTGCTGCGCTTTTCCAGCATCACTCGGATCTAGAGGCAAAAGGTGGATATGTCAACTTCCTCAAACAAACCGGAATATCCCCATCTCCAGCTCCGACCCTCCGACAGTGCGGCACTCCCTCAGCACTGACCCTCCGACAGTGCGGCACTCCCTCAGCACTGACCCTCCGACAGTGCGGCGCTCCCTCAGCACTGACCCTCCGACAGTGCGGCACTCCCTCAGCACTGACCCTCGACAGTGCCCACTCCCTCAGCACTGCCCCTCCGACAATGCCCACTCCCTCAGCATTGACCCTCCGACAATGCCCACTCCCTCAGCACTGACCCTACGACAATGCCCACTCCCTCAGCACTGACCCTACGACAGTGCCCACTCCCTCAGCACTGACCCTCCGACAATGCCCACTCCCTCAGCACTGACCCTACGACAATGCCCACTCCCTCAGCACTGACCCTCCGACACTGCCCACTCCCTCAGCACTGACCCTCCGACAATGCCCACTCCCTCAGCACTGACCCTCCGACACTGCCCACTCCCTCAGCACTGACCCTCCGACAGCGCCCACTCCCTCAGCACTGACCCTCCGACAGCGCCCACTCCTCAGCACTGACCCTCCGACAGCGCCCACTCCCTCAGCACTGACCCTCCGATAGTGCCCACTCCCTCAGCACTGACCCTCCGACAGTGCGGCGCTCCCTCAGCACTGACCCTCCGACAGTGCGGCACTCCCTCAGCACTGACCCTCCGACAGTGCCCACTCCCTCAGCACTGACCCTCCGACAATGCCCACTCCCTCAGCATTGACCCTCCGACAATGCCCACTCCCTCAGCACTGACCCTACGACAGTGCCCACTCCCTCAGCACTGACCCTCCGACAATGCCCACTCCCTCAGCATTGACCCTCCGACAATGCCCACTCCCTCAGCACTGACCCTACGACAATGCCCACTCCCTCAGCACTGACCCTACGACAGTGCCCACTCCCTCAGCACTGACCCTCCGACAATGCCCACTCCCTCAGCACTGACCCTACGACAATGCCCACTCCCTCAGCACTGACCCTCCGACACTGCCCACTCCCTCAGCACTGACCCTCCGACAATGCCCACTCCCTCAGCACTGACCCTCCGACACTGCCCACTCCCTCAGCACTGAC
>NC_083444.1:1588956-1618956 GCF_020745735.1 Hemiscyllium ocellatum
CACACAGAGACTGACACTGACCCTCACACAGAGACTGACACTGACCCACACACAGAGACTGACACTGACCCTCACACAGAGACTGACACTGACCCTCACACAGAGACTGACACTGACCCTCACACAGAGACTGACACTGACCCACACACAGAGACTGACACTGACCCTCACACAGAGACTGACTGACCCTCACACAGAGACTGATACTGACCCACACACAGAGACTGACACTGACCCTCACACAGAGACTGACACTGACCCTCACACAGAGACTGACACTGACCCTCACACAGAGACTGATACTGACCCTCACACAGAGACTGACACTGACCCTCACACAGAGACTGACACTGACCCACACACAGAGACTGACACTGACCCTCACACAGAGACTGACACTGACCCACACACAGAGACTGACACTGACCCACACACAGAGACTGATACTGACCCACACACAGAGACTGACACTGACCCTCACACAGAGACTGACACTGACCCTCACACAGAGACTGATACTGACCCACACAGAGAGACTGACACTGACCCTCACACAGAGACTGACACTGACCCACACACAGAGACTGACACTGACCCTCACACAGAGACTGACACTGACCCTCACACAGAGACTGATACTGACCCACACACAGAGACTGACACTGACCCTCACACAGAGACTGACACTGACCCACACACAGAGACTGACACTGACCCACACACAGAGACTGACACTGACCCTCACACAGAGACTGACACTGACCCACACACAGAGACTGACACTGACCCACACACAGAGACTGATACTGACCCTCACACAGAGACTGATACTGACCCACACACAGAGACTGACACTGACCCTCACACAGAGACTGACACTGACCCACACACAGAGACTGACACTGACCCTCACACAGAGACTGACACTGACCTCACACACAGAGACTGACACTGACCTCACACAGAGACTGATACTGACCCTCACACAGAGACTGACACTGACCTCACACAGAGACTGACACTGACCCTCACACAGAGACTGATACTGACCCACACACAGAGACTGACACTGACCCTCACAGAGACTGATACTGACCCTCACACAGAGACTGACACTGACCCTCACACAGAGACTGACACTGACCTCACACAGAGACTGACACTGACCCTCACACAGAGACTGATACTGACTCACACAGAGACTGACACTGACCCTCACACAGAGACTGACACTGACCCTCACACAGAGACTGACACTGACCCTCACACAGAGACTGACACTGACCCTCACACAGAGACTGATACTGACCCACACACAGAGACTGACACTGACCCTCACACAGAGACGGATACTGACCCTCACACAGAGACTGACACTGACCCTCACACAGAGACTGACACTGACCCTCACACAGAGACTGACACTGACCCTCACACAGAGACGGATACTGACCCACACACAGAGACTGACACTGACCCTCACACAGAGACTGATACTGACCCTCACACAGAGACTGACACTGACCCACACACAGAGACTGATACTGACCCACACACAGAGACTGACACTGACCCTCACACAGAGACGGATACTGACCCACACACAGAGACTGACACTGACCTCACACAGAGACTGACACTGACCCTCACACAGAGACTGACACTGACACACACACAGAGACTGATACTGACCCACACACAGAGACTGACACTGACCCTCACACAGAGACTGATACTGACGCTCACACAGAGACTGACACTGACCCACACACAGAGACTGACACTGACCCTCACACAGAGACTAATACTGACCCACACACAGAGACTGACACTGACACACACACAGAGACTGACACTGACCCTCAACAGAGACTGACACTGACCCAGACACAGAGACTGATACTGACCCTCACACAGAGACTGACACTGACCCTCACACAGAGACTGATACTGACCCTCACACAGAGACTGACACTGACCCTCACACAGAGACTGACACTGACCCACACAGAGACTGACACTGACCCTCACACAGAGACTGACACTGACCCACACACAGAGACTGACACTGACCCTCACACAGAGACTGATACTGACCCACACACAGAGACTGACACTGACCCTCACACAGAGACTGACACTGACCCTCACACAGAGACTGACACTGACCCACACACAGAGACTGATACTGACCCTCACACAGAGACTGACACTGACCCTCACACAGAGACTGATACTGACCCTCACACAGAGACTGACACTGACCCTCACACAGAGACTGATACTGACCCTCACACAGAGACTGACACTGACCCACACACAGAGACTGATACTGACCCTCACACAGAGACTGACACTGACACTCACACAGAGACTGATACTGACCCACACACAGAGACTGACACTGACCCTCACACAGAGACTGATACTGACCCACACACAGAGACTGACACTGACACTCACACAGAGACTGACACTGACCCACACACAGAGACTGACACTGACCCTCACACAGAGACGATACTGACCCTCACACAGAGACTGACACTGACCCACACACAGAGACTGACACTGACCCTCACACAGAGACTGACACTGACACTCACACAGAGACTGACACTGACACACACACAGAGACGGATACTGACCCTCACACAGAGACTGACACTGACCCCCACACAGAGACTGACACTTACCCTCACACAGAGACTGACACTGACCCTCACACAGAGACTGACACTGACCCTCACACAGAGACGGACACTGACCCTCACACAGAGACTGACACTGACCCTCACACAGAGACTGACACTGACCCACACACAGAGACTGACACTGACCCTCACACAGAGACTGACACTGACCCTCACACAGAGACTGACACTGACCCTCACACAGAGACTGACAATGACCCACACACAGAGACTGATACTGACCCTCACACAGAGACTGACACTGACCCTCACACAGAGACTGATACTGACCACACACAGAGACTGACACTGACCCTCACACAGAGACTGACACTGACCCTCACACAGAGACTGACACTGACCCTCACACAGAGACTGATACTGACCCTCACACAGAGACTGACACTGACCCTCACACAGAGACTGACACTGACCCACACACAGAGACTGACACTGACCCTCACACAGAGACTGACACTGACCCACACACAGAGACTGACACTGACCCACACACAGAGACTGATACTGACCCACACACAGAGACTGACACTGACCCTCACACAGAGACTGATACTGACCCTCACACAGAGACGATACTGACCCTCACACAGAGACTGACACTGACGCCCACACAGAGAGTGACACTGACACACACACAGAGACTGATAGTGACCCTCACACAAAGACTGATACTGACCCTCACACAAGGACTGACACTGACCCACACACAGAGACTGACACTGACCCACACACAGAGACTGACACTGACCCACACACAGAGACTGACACTGACCCACACACAGAGACTGACACTGACCCTCACACAGAGACTGACACTGACCCACACACAGAGACTGACACTGACCCTCACACAGAGACTGATACTGACCCTCACACAGAGACTGATACTGACCCTCACACACAGAGACTGACACTGACCCTCACACAGAGACTGATACTGACCCACACACAGAGACTGACACTGACCCTCACACAGAGACTGACACTGACCCACACACAGAGACTGACACTGACCCTCACACAGAGACTGACACTGACCCTCACACAGAGACTGACACTGACCCTCACACAGAGACTGACACTGACCCTCACACAGAGACTGACACTGACCCACACACAGAGACTGACACTGACCCTCACACAGAGACTGATACTGACCCTCACACAGAGACTGACACTGACCCTCACACAGAGACTGATACTGACCCTCACACACAGACTGACACTGACCCTCACACAGAGATGATACTGACCCTCACACAGAGACTGACACTGACCCTCACACAGAGACTGACACTGACCCTCACACAGAGACGGATACTGACCCACACACAGAGACTGACAGTGACCCTCACACAGAGACGGACACTGACCCACACACAGAGACTGACACTGACCCTCACACAGAGACTGACACTGACCCTCACACAGAGACTGACACTGACACTCACACAGAGACGGATACTGACCCTCACACAGAGACTGACACTGACCCTCACACAGAGACGGATACTGACCCTCACACAGAGACTGACACTGACACACACACAGAGACGGACACTGACCCACACACAGAGACTGACAGTGACCCTCACACAGAGACGGACACTGACCCACACACAGAGACTGACACTGACCCTCACACAGAGACTGACACTGACCCTCACACAGAGACTGACACTGACACACACACAGAAACGGATACTGACCCACACACAGAGACTGACACTGACCCTCACACAGAGACTGATACTGACGCTCACACAGAGACTGACACTGACCCACACACAGAGACTGACACTGACCTCACACAGAGACTGACACTGACCCACACACAGAGACTGACACTGACCCTCACACAGAGACTGACACTGACCCTCACACAGAGACTGACACTGACCTCACACAGAGACTGACACTGACCCTCACACAGAGACTGATACTGACCCTCACACAGAGACTGACACTGACCCACACACAGAGACTGACACTGACCCACACACAGAGACTGACACTGACCCACACACAGAGACTGACACTGACCCCACACAGAGACTGACACTGACCCACACACAGAGACTGACACTGACCCTCACACAGAGACTGATACTGACCCTCACACAGAGACTGACACTGACCCACACACAGAGACTGACACTGACCCTCACACAGAGACTGACACTGACCCACACACAGAGACTGACACTGACCCTCACACAGAGACTGACACTGACCCTCACACAGAGTCTGATACTGACCCACACACAGAGACTGACACTGACCCTCACACAGAGACTGACACTGACCCTCACACAGAGTCTGATACTGACCCACACACAGAGACTGACACTGACCCTCACACAGAGACTGATTCTGACCCGCACACAGAGACTGACACTGACCCTCACACAGAGACTGACACTGACCCTCAGACAGAGACTGACACTGACCGTCACACAGAGACGGATACTGACCCACACACAGAGACTGACACTGACCCTCTCACAGAGACTGATACTGACCCACACACAGAGACTGATACTGACCCTCACGCAGAGACTGACACTGACCCTCACACAGAGACTGACACTGACACACACACAGAGACTGATACTGACCCTCACACAGACACTGACACTGACCCACACACAGAGACTGATACTGACCCTCACACAGAGACTGACACAGACCCTCACACAGAGACTGACACTGACCCACACACAGAGACTGATACTGACCCTCACACAGAGACTGACACTGACACTCACACAGAGACTGACAATGACCCACACACAGAGACAGACACTGACCCTCACACAGAGACAGATACTGACCCACACACAGAGACTGTCACTGACCCTCACACAGAGACTGACACTGACCCACACACAGAGACTGACACTGACCCTCACACAGAGACTGATACTGACCCTCACACAGAGACTGATACAGACCCACACACAGAGACTGACACTGACCCACACACAGAGACGGATACTGACCCTCACACAGAGACTGACACTGACCCACACACAGAGACTGACACTGACCCTCACACAGAGACTGACAATGACCCACACACAGAGACTGACACTGACCCTCACACAGAGACTGACACTGACCCACACACAGTGACTGACACTGACCCACACACAGAGACTGACACTGACACACACACAGAGACGGACACTGACCCTCACACAGAGACTGACACTGACCCTCACACAGAGACGGACACTGACCCTCACACAGAGACTGATAGTGACCCTCACACAGAGACCGATACAGACCCTCACACAGAGACTGACACTGACCCACACACAGAGACAGACACTGACCCTCACACAGAGACTGACACTGACCCTCACACAGAGACGGATACTGACCCACACACAGAGACTGACACTGGCCCTCACACAGAGACTGACACTGACCCTCACACAGAGTCTGATACTGACCCACACACAGAGACTGACACTGACCCTCACACAGAGACTGATACTGACCCTCACACAGAGTCTGATACTGACCCACACACAGAGACTAACACTGACCCTCACATAGAGACTGATACTGACCCGCACACAGAGACTGACACTGACCCTCACACAGAGACTGACACTGACCCACACACAGAGACTGACACTGACCCTCACACAGAGACGGATACTGACCCACACACAGAGACTGATACTGACCCTCACACAGAGACTGACACTGACCCTCACACAGAGACTGACACTGGCCCACACACAGAGACGGATACTGACCCTCACACAGAGACTGACACTGACCCTCACACAGACACCAATAGTGACCCTCACACAGAGACAGACACTGACCCTCACACAGAGACTGACACTGACCCACACACAGAGACTGACACTGACCCTCACACAGAGACGGATACTGACCCACACACACAGACTGACACTGACCCTCTCACAGAGACGGATACTGACCCACACACAGACACTGATACTGACCCTCACACAGACACCAATAGTGACCCTCACACAGAGACTGACACTGACCCTCACACAGAGACTGATACAGACCCTCACACAGAGACTGACACTGACCCACACACAGAGACTGATACTGACCCTCACACAGAGACTGATACTGACCTGCACACAGAGTCTGATACTGACACTCACACAGAGACTGATAGTGACCCACACACAGAGACAGACACTGACCCTCACACAGAGACAGATACTGACCCACACACAGAGACAGACACTGACCCTCACACAGAGACTGACACTGACCCACACACAGAGATTGACACTGACCCTCACAAAGAGACTGATACTGACCCTCACACAGAGACCGATACAGACCCTCACACAGAGACTGACACTGACCCACACACAGAGACGGATACTGACCCTCACACAGAGACTGACACTGACCCACACACAGATACTGACACTGACACACACACAGAGACGGATACTGACCCACACACAGAGACTGACACTGACCCTCACACAGAGACTGACACTGACCCACACACAGATACTGACACTGACACACACACAGAGACGGATACTGACCCTCACACAGAGACTGACACTGACCCTCACACAGAGACGGATACTGACCCTCACACAGAGACTGACACTGACCCACACACAGATACTGACACTGACCCTCAAACAGAGACTAACACTGACCCTCACACAGTGACTGACACTGACCCTCACACACAGGCTGACAATGACCCACACACAGAGACTGATACTGACCCTCACACAGAGACTGACATTGACCCTCACACAGAGACTGATACTGACCCACACACAGAGACTGACACTGACCCTCACGCAGAGACTGACACTGACACTCACACAGAGACTGACACTGACCCTCACGCAGAGACTGACACTGACCCACACACAGAGACTGACACTGGCCCTCACACAGAGACTGACACTGACCCACACAAAGAGACTGACACTTACCCACACACAGAGACTGATACTGACCCACACACAGAGACTGACACTGACCCTCACACAGAGACTGATACTGACCCTCACACAGAGACTGACACTGACCCACACACAGAGACAGACACTGACCCACACACAGAGACTGACACTGACCCACACACAGAGACTGACACTGACACTCACACAGAAACGGATACTGACCCACACACAGAGACTGACACTGACACTCACACAGAGACGGATACTGACCCTCACACAGAGACTGACACTGACCCGCACACAGAGACTGACACTGACCCTCACACAGAGACTGATACTGACCCACACACAGAGACTGACACTGGCCCTCACACAGAGACTGACACTGACCCTCACACAGAGTCTGATACTGACCCACACACAGAGACTGACACTGACCCTCACACAGAGACTGATACTGACCCGCACACAGAGTCTGATACTGACCCACACACAGAGACTGACACTGACCCTCACACAGAAACTGATACTGACCCGCACACAGAGACTGACACTGACCCTCACACAGAGACTGACACTGACCCACAGACAGAGACTGACACTGACCCTCACACAGAGACGGATACTGACCCACACACAGAGACTGACACTGACCCTCTCACAGAGACGGATACTGACCCACACACAGAGACTGATACTGACCCTCACGCAGAGACTGACACTGACCCTCACACAGAGACCGACACTGACACACACACAGAGACGGATACTGACCCTCACACAGAGACTGACACTGACCCTCACACAGACACCAATAGTGACCCTCACACAGAGACTGACACTGACCCTCACACAGAGACTGATACAGACCCTCACACAGAGACTGACACTGACCCACACACAGAGACTGATACTGACCCTCACACAGAGACTGACACTGACACTCACACAGAGACCAATAGAGACCCACACACAGAGACAGACACTGACCCTCACACAGAGACAGATACTGACCCACACACAGAGACAGACACTGACCCTCACACAGAGACTGACACTGACCCACACACAGAGACTGACACTGACCCTCACACAGAGACTGATACTGACCCTCACACAGAGACCGATACAGACCCTCACACAGAGACTGACACTGACCCACACACAGAGACGGATACTGACCCTCACACAGAGACTGACACTGACCCACACACAGATACTAACACTGACACACACACAGAGACGGATACTGACCCACACACAGAGACTGACACTGACCCTCACTCAGAGACTGACACTGACCCTCACACAGAGACTGACACTGACCCTCACACAGAGACTGACACTGTCCCACACACAGAGACTGACACTGACCCACACACAGAGACAGAGACTGACTCTCACACAGAGACTGACACTGACCCACACACAGAGACTGACACTGACCCTCACACAGAGACCGATTCAGACCCTCACACAGAGACTGACACTGACCCTCACACAGAGACTGACACTGACCCTCACGCAGAGACTGACACTGACCCACACACAGAGACTGACACTGGCCCTCACACAGAGACTGACACTGACCCACACACAGACACTGACACTTACACACACACAGAGACGGATACTGACCCACACACAGAGACTGACACTGACACTCACACAGAGACTGATACTGACCCTCACACAGAGATCGATACTGACCCTCACACAGAGACTGACACTGACCCTCACACAGAGGCTGACAATGACCCACACACAGAGACTGACACTGACCCTCACTCAGAGACTAACACTGACCCTCACACAGTGACTGATACTGACCCACACACAGAGACTGATAGTGACCCACACACAGAGACAGATACTGACCCACACACAGAGACTGACACTGTCCCACACACAGAGACTGACACTGACCCTCACACAGAGACTGACACTGTCCCACACACAGAGACTGACACTGACCCACACACAGAGACAGACACTGACCCTCACACAGAGACTGACACTGACCCACACACAGAGACTGACACTGACCCTCACTCAGAGACTGACACTGACCCTCACACAGTGACTGATACTGACCCACACACAGAGACTGACAGTGACCCACACACAGAGACAGATACTGACCCTCACACAGAGACTGACACTGTCCCACACACAGAGACTGACATGACCCTCACACAGAGACTGATTCAGACCCTCACGCAGAGACTGACACTGACCCTCACACAGAGACTGACACTGACCCACGCACCGAGAGTGACACTGACCCTCACACAGAGACTGACACTGACCAACACACAGAGACTGACACTGACCCTCACACAGAGACTGATACTGACCCTCACACAGAGACTGACACTGACCCACACACAGAGACAGACACTGACCCACACACAGAGACTGACACTGACCCACACACAGAGACTGACACTGACACTCACACAGAAACGGATACTGACCCACACACAGAGACTGACACTGACCCTCACACAGAGACGGATACTGACCCTCACACAGAGACTGACACTGACCCGCACACAGAGACTGACACTGACCCTCACACAGAGACTGATACTGACCCACACACAGAGACTGACACTGGCCCTCACACAGAGACTGACACTGACCCTCACACAGAGTCTGATACTGACCCACACACAGAGACTGACACTGACCCTCACACAGAGACTGATACTGACCTCACACAGAGTCTGATACTGACCCACACACAGAGACTGACACTGACCCTCACACAGAGACTGATTCTGACCCGCACACAGAGACTGACACTGACCCTCACACAGAGACTGACACTGACCCACAGACAGAGACTGACACTGACCGTCACACAGAGACGGATACTGACCCACACACAGAGACTGACACTGACCCTCTCACAGAGACGGATACTGACCCACACACAGAGACTGATACTGACCCTCACGCAGAGACTGACACTGACCCTCACACAGAGACTGACACTGACACACACACAGAGACGGATACTGACCCTCACACAGACACCAATAGTGACCCTCACACAGAGACTGACACTGACCCTCACACAGAGACTGATACAGACCCTCACACAGAGACTGACACTGACCCACACACAGAGACTGATACTGACCCTCACACAGAGACTGACACTGACACTCACACAGAGACCAATAGAGACCCACACACAGAGACAGACACTGACCCTCACACAGAGACAGATACTGACCCACACACAGAGACAGACACTGACCCTCACACAGAGACTGACACTGACCCACACACAGAGACTGACACTGACCCTCACACAGAGACTGATACTGACCCTCACACAGAGACCGATACAGACCCTCACACAGAGACTGACACTGACCCACACACAGAGACGGATACTGACCCTCACACAGAGACTGACACTGACCCACACACAGATACTGACACTGACCCACACACACAGGCTGACAATGACCCACACACAGAGACTGACACTGACCCTCACACAGAGACTGACACTGACCCTCACACAGTGACTGACACTGACCCACACACAGATACTGACACTGACACACACACAGAGACGGATACTGACCCTCACACAGAGACTGACACTGACCCTCACACAGAGACGGATACTGACCCTCACACAGAGACTGACACTGACCCTCACACAGAGACTGACACTGACCCACACACAGAGACTGACACTGACCCACAAACAGAGACTGACACTGACCCTCACACAGTGACTGACACTGACCCTCACACACAGGCTGACAATGACCCACACACAGAGACTGACACTGACCCTCACACAGAGACTGACACTGTCCCACACACAGAGACTGACACTGACCCACACACAGAGACAGACACTGACCCTCACACAGAGACTGACACTGACCCTCACACAGAGACGGATACTGACCCACACACAGAGTCTGATACTGACCCTCACACAGAGACTGACACTGACCCTCACACAGAGACTGATACTGACCCACACACAGAGACTGACACTGACCCTCACACAGAGACTGACACTGACCCACACACAGAGACAGACACTGACCCTCACACAGAGACTGACACTGACCCACACACAGAGACTGACACTGACACTCACACAGAAACGGATAGTGACCCACACACAGAGACTGACACTGACCCTCACACAGAGACGGATACTGACCCTCACACAGAGACTGACACTGACCCGCACACAGAGACTGACACTGACCCTCACACAGAGACTGATACTGACCCACACACAGAGACTGACACTGACCCTCACACAGAGACTGATACAGACCCTCACACAGAGACGGATACTGACCCTCAATCAGAGACTAACACTGACCCTCACACAGAGACGGATACTGACCCTCACACAGAGACTGACACTGACACTCACACAGAGACTGATACTGACCCACACACAGAGACTGACACTGACCCTCACACAGAGACTGACACTGACCCACACACAGAGACAGACACTGACCCTCACACAGAGACTGACACTGACCCACACACAGAGACTGACACTGACACTCACACAGAAACGGATACTGACCCACACACAGAGACTGACACTGACCCTCACACAGAGACGGATACTGACCCACACACAGAGACTGATACTGACCCTCACGCAGAGACTGACACTGACCCTCACACAGAGACTGACACTGACCCTCACACAGAGACCAATAGTGACCCTCACACAGAGACTGACACTGACCCTCACACAGAGACTGATACAGACCCTCACACAGAGACTGACACTGACCCACACACAGAGACTGATACTGACCCTCACACAGAGACTGATACTGACCTCACACAGAGTCTGATACTGACACTCACACAGAGACCAATAGTGACCCACACACAGAGACAGACACTGACCCTCACACAGAGACAGATACTGACCCACACACAGAGACAGACACTGACCCTCACACAGAGACAGACACTGACCCACACACAGAGACTGACACTGACCCTCACACAGAGACTGATACTGACCCTCACTCAGAGACCGATACAGACCCTCACACAGAGACTGACACTGACCCACACACCGAGACGGATACTGACCCTCACACAGAGACTGACACTGACCCACACACAGATACTGACACTGACACACACACAGAGACGGATACTGACCCACACACAGAGACTGACACTGACCCTCACACAGAGACTGACACTGACCCACACACAGATACTGACACTGACACACACACAGAGACGGATACTGACCCTCACACAGAGACTGACACTGACCCACACACAGATACTGACACTGACCCTCAAACAGAGACTAACACTGACCCTCACACAGTGACTGACACTGACCCTCACACACAGGCTGACAATGACCCACACACAGAGACTGATACTGACCCTCACACAGAGACTGACATTGACCCTCACACAGAGACTGATACTGACCCACACACAGAGACTGACACTGACCCTCACGCAGAGACTGACACTGGCCCTCACACAGAGAGTGACACTGACCCTCACACACAGACTGATACTGACCCTCACACAGAGACTGACACTGACCCTCACGCAGAGACTGACACTGACCCACACACAGAGACTGACACTGGCCCTCACACAGAGACTGACACTGACCCACACACAGAGACTGACACTTACCCACACACAGAGACGGATACTGACCCACACACAGAGACTGACACTGACACTCACACAGAGACTGATACTGACCCTCACACAGAGACCGATACTGACCCTCACACAGAGACTGACACTGACCCTCACACAGAGGCTGACAATGACCCACACACAGAGACTGACACTGACCCTCACTCAGAGACTGACACTGACCCTCACACAGTGACTGATACTGACCCACACACAGAGACTGACACTGACCCTCACTCAGAGACTGACACTGACCCTCACACAGTGACTGATACTGACCCACACACAGAGACTGACAGTGACCCACACACAGCGACTGACACTGACCCACACACAGAGACTGACACTGTCCCACACACAGAGACAGACACTGACCCTCACACAGAGACTGACACTGACCCACACACAGAGACTGACACTGACCCACACACAGAGACTGACATGACCCTCACACAGAGACTGATTCAGACCCTCACGCAGAGACTGACACTGACCCTCACACATAGACTGACACTGACCCTCACACAGAGAGTGACACTGACCCTCACACACAGACTGATACTGACCCTCACACAGAGACTGACACTGACCCTCACGCAGAGACTGACACTGACCCACACACAGAGACTGACACTGGCCCTCACACAGAGACTGACACTGACCCACACACAGACACTGACACTGACCCACACACATAGACGGATACTGACCCACACACAGAGACTGACACTGACACTCACACAGAGACTGATACTGACCCTCACACAGAGACGGATACTGACCCTCACACAGAGACTGACACTGACCCTCACACAGAGGCTGACAATGACCCACACACAGAGACTGACACTGACCCTCACTCAGAGACTAACACTGACCCTCACACAGTGACTGATACTGACCCACACACAGAGACTGACACTGACCCTCACTCAGAGACTAACACTGACCCTCACACAGTGACTGATACTGACCCACACACAGAGACTGACAGTGACCCACACACAGAGACAGATACTGACCCTCACACAGAGACTGACACTGTCCCACACACAGAGACAGACACTGACCCTCACACAGAGACTGATACTGACCCTCACACAGAGACTGACACTGACCCTCACACAGAGTCTGATACTGACCCTCACACAGAGACTGATACTGACCCACACACAGAGACTGACACTGACCCTCACACAGAGACTGACACTGAACCACACACAGAGACTGACACTGACCCTCACACAGAGACTGATACTGACCCTCACACAGAGACTGACACTGACCCACACACAGAGACAGACACTGACCCTCACACAGAGACTGACACTGACCCACACACAGAGACTGACACTGACCCTCACACAGAGTCTGATACTGACCCACACACAGAGACTGACACTGACCCTCACACAGAGACTGATACTGACCCTCACACAGAGACTGACACTGACCCTCACACAGAGACAGACACTGACCCTCACACAGAGACTGACACTGACCCACACACAGAGACTGACACTGACCCTCACACAGAGACTGATACTGACCCACACACAGAGACACACACTGACCCTCACACAGAAACGGATACTGACCCACACACAGAGACTGACACTGACCCTCACACAGAGACTGACACTGACCCACACACAGAGACAGACACTGACCCTCACTCAGAGACTGACACTGACCCACACACAGAGACTGACACTGACCCTCACACAGAGACTGATACAGACCCTCACACAGAGACTGACACTGACCCTCACACAGAGACCAATAGTGACCCACACACAGAGACAGACACTGACCCTCACACAGAAACGGATACTGACCCACACACAGAGACTGACACTGACCCTCACACAGAGACTGACACTGACCCACACACAGAGACTGACACTGACACTCACACAGAAACGGATACTGACCCACACACAGAGACTGACACTGACCCTCACACAGAGACTGACACTGACCCTCACGCAGAGACTGACACTGACCCTCACACAGAGACGGATACTGACCCACACACAGAGACTGACACTGACCCACACACAGAGACTGACACTGACACACACACACAGAGACGGACACTGACCCTCACACAGAGACGATACTGACCCTCACATAGAGACTGACACTGACCCTCACACAGAGAATGACACTGACACACACACAGAGACAGACACTGACCCTCATACAGAGACTGACACTGACCCTCACACAGAGACTGACACTGACACACACACAGAGTCTGATACTGACCCACACACAGAGACTGACACTGACCCACACACAGAGACTGACACTGACCCGCACACAGAGACTGATACTGACCCGCACACAGAGACTGACACTGACCCGCACACAGAGACTGATACTGACCCTCACACAGAGACTGACACTGACCCTCACACAGACACGGATACTGACCCACACACAGAGACTGACACTGACCCTCACACAGAGACTGATACAGACCCTCACACAGAGACTGACACTGACACACACACAGAGACTGACACTGACCCTCACACAGAGACTGACACTGACACACACACAGAGACTGACACTGACTCTCACACCCACATGGGCCCCAGCTATGCCTGTCTCTTTGTGGAATAGGCCATCTTCCGCAGCTACACTGGCACCACCCCCCCACCTTTTCCTCCGCTACATCGATGACTGTAGACTACACCTCCTCCCACCCTGCCCCCTGTAAAAACTCCATCCCATATTCCCAATTCCTTCGTCTCCGCCGCATCTGCTCCCAGGAGGACCAGTTCCAACACCGCACAGCCCAGATGGCCTCCTTCTTCAAGGACCGCAGATTCCCCCCAAACGTGATCGACGATGCCCTCCACCGCATCTCCTCCACTTCCCGCTCCTCCGCCCTTGAGCCCCCCTCCTCCACCCGCCACCAGGACAGAACCCCACTGGTTCTCACCTACCACCCCACCAACCTCCGCATACAACGTATCATCCACCGCCATTTCCGCCACCTCCAAACGGACCCCACCACCAAGGATATATTTCCCTCCCCTCCCCTATCAGCGTTCCGCAAAGACCACTCCCTTCGTGACTCCCTTGTCAGATCCACACCCCCCACCAACCCAACCTCCACTCCCGGCACCTTCCCCTGCAACCGCAGGAAATGTAAAACTTGCGCCCACACCTCCACACTCACTTCCCTCCAAGGCCCCAAGGGATCCTTCCATATCCGCCACAAGTTCACCTGTACCTCCACACACATCATCTATTGCATCCACTGCACCCGATGTGGCCTCCTCTATATTGGGGAGACAGGCCGCTTACTTGCGGAACGCTTCAGAGAACACCTCTGGGCCGCCCGAACCAACCAACCCAACCACCCCGTGGCTCAACACTTTAACTCTCCCTCCCACTCCACCGAGGACATGCAGGTCCTTGGACTCCTCCATCGTTAGAACATAACAACACGACGGTTGGAGGAGGAGCGCCTCATCTTCCGCCTGGGAACCCTCCAACCACAAGGGATGAACTCAGATTTCTCCAGTTTCCTCATTTCCCCTCCCCCCCACCTTGTCTCAGTCGCAACCTTCGAACTCAGCACCGCCCTCCTAACCTGCAATCATCTTCCTGACCTCTCCGCCCTCACCCCACTCCGGCCTATCACCCTCACCTTGACCTCCTTCCACCTATCCCACCTCCATCGCCCCTCCCCCAAGTCCCTCCTCCCTACCTTTTATCTTAGCCTGCCTGGCACACTCTCCTCATTCCTGATGAAGGGCTCTGGCCCGAAACGTCGAATTTCCTGTTCCTTGGATGCTGCCTGACCTGCTGTGCTTTAACCAGCAACACATTCTCAGCTCACAGCACTATTTACCTGGGTGGCAACTTTCAGAGATCTGTGTACATGGACACCAAGATCCCTCTGCTCATCCACACTACCAAATATCCGACCATTAGCCCAGTACCCCATCTTCTTGTTACTCTTACCAAAGTGAATGACTTCACACTTAGCTACATTGAACTCCATTTGCCACCTTTCTGCCCAGCTCTGCAGCTTATCTATATCCCGCTGTAACCTGCCACATCCTTCCTCACTGTCAACAACTCCACCGACTTTCATATCATCCACAAACTTGCTCACCCAACCTTCTAGCCCCTCCTCCAGGTCATTTATAAAAATGACAAACAGCAATGGTCCCAAAACAGATCCTTGCGGAACACCGCTAGTAACTGCACTCCAAGATGAACCTTTACCATCAACTACTACCCTCTGTCTCCTTCCAGCCAGCCAATTCCTAATCCAAACCTCCAACTCATCCTCAATGCCATACCTCCGTATTTTAGCCTACCATGGGGAACCTTGTCAAACACCTTACTAAAATCCATATACACCACATCTACCACTTTACCCTCGTCCACCTCCTTAGTCACCTTCTCAAAGAACTCAATAAGGTTTGTGAGGCACGACCGGCCCTTCACAAAACCATGCTGACTATCCTTGATCACATTATTCCTATCCAGATGTTCATAAATCCTATCCCTTACAATTCTCTCTAAGACTTTGCCCACAACAGAAGTGAGACTCACCGGCCTATAGTTACTAGGATTATCCCTACTCCCCTTCTTGAACAAGGGAACCACATTTGCTATCCTCCAGTCTTCTGGCACTATTCCTGTAGACAACGAGGACATAAAAATCAAGGCCAATGGCTCTGCAATCTCCTCCCTTGTTTCCCAGAGAATCCTAGGATAAATGCCATCAGGCCCAGGGGACTTATCTATTTTCACCCTTTCCAGAATTTCCAACACCTCTTCCCTACATACCTCAATGCCATCCATTCTAATTAATTGTGACTCAATATTCACATCAGCAACAATGTCCTGTTCCTGAGTGAATACTGACGAAAAGTATTCATTCAGTGACTCCCCAATCTCTTCAGCCTCCACACACAACTTCCCACTACTATCCTTGACTGGACCTATTCCTACCCTAGTCATTCTCTTATTCCTGACATACCTATAGAAAGCCTTTGGGATTTCCCTAATCCTACCAATCCTATGTTACAGGTCTGTCACTGTATAACACTGGGGTACAGTACTGGTGGGGACAGGTCTGTCTCTGTATAACACTGGGGTACAGTACTGGTGGGGACAGGTTCACTGTATCACACTGGGGTACAGTACTGGTGGGGACAGGTCTGTCCCTGTATAACACTGGGGTACAGTACTGGTGGGCACAGGTCTGTCAGTGTATAACACTGGGGTACAGTACTGGTGGGGACAGGTCTGTTTCTGTATAACACTGGGGTACAGTACTGGTGGGGAGAGGTCTGTCCCTGTATAACACTGGGGTACAGTACTAGTGGGGACAGGTCTGTCACTGTATAACACTGGGGTACAGTACTGGTGGGGACAGGTCGGTCACTGTGTAACACTGGGGTACAGTACTGGTGGGGACAGGTCTGTCACTGTGTAACACTGGGGTACAGTACTGGTGGGGACAGGTCTGTCACTGTATAACACTGGGGTACAGTACTAGTGGGGACAGGTCTGTCACTGTATAACACTGGGGTACAGTACTGGTGGGGACAGGTCTGTCCCTGTATAACACTGGGGTACAGTACTGGTGGGGACAGGTCTGTACCTGTATAACACTGGGGTACAGTACTGGTGGGGACAGGTCTATCACTGTATAACACTGGGGTACAGTACTGGTGGGGACAGGTCTGTTTCTGTATAACACTGGGGTACAGTACTGGTGCGGACAGGTCTGTCCCTGTATAACACTGGGGTACAGTACTGGTGGGGACAGGTCTGTCCCTGTATAACACTGACACTGACCCTCACACAGAGACTGACACTGACCCACACACAGAGACTGACACTGACCCACACACAGACACTGACACTGACACACACACAGAGACGGATACTGACCCACACACAGAGACTGACACTGACCCTCACACAGATACTGATACTGACCCTCACACAGCGACTAACACTGACCCACACACAAAGACTGATACCGACCCTCACACAGAGACTGACACTGACCCTCACACAGAGACTGATACTGACCCTCACACAGAGACTGACACTGACCCACACACAGCGACTAACACTGACCCTCACACAGAGACTGATACTGACCCTCACACAGAGACTGACACTGACCCTCACACAGAGACTAACACTGACCCTCACACAGAGACTGATACTGACGCTCACACAGAGACTGACACTGACCCTCACACAGAGACAGATACTGACCCACACACAGAGACTTTTACTGACCCTCACACAGAGACTAACACTGACCCTCACACAGAGACTGATACTGACCCTCACACAGAGACTGACACTGACCCTCACACAGAGACTGATACTGACCCACACACAGACACTGATACAGACCCTCACACAGAGACTGACACTGACCCTCACACAGAGACTAACACTGACCCTCACACAGGGACTGATACTGACCCTCACACAGAGACTGACACTGACCCTCACACAGAGACTGATACTGACCCACACACAGACACTGATACAGACCCTCACACAGAGACTGACACTGACCCTCACACAGAGACTGACACTGACCCATGCACCGAGACTGACACTGACCCTCACACAGAGACTGACACTGACCCTCACACAGACACTGATACAGACCCTCACGCAGAGACTGACACTGACCCTCACACAGACACTGATACTGACCCTCACACAGAGACTGATACAGACCCTCGCACAGAGACTGACACTGACCCTCACACAGTGACTGACAGTGACCCACACACAGAGACTGACACTGACCCTCACACAGAGACTGACACTGACCCTCACACAGTGACTGACACTGACCCACACACAGAGACTGATACAGACCCTCATACAGAGACTGACACTGACCCTCACACAGAGACTGATACTGACCCTCACACAGAGACTGACACTGACCCACACACAAAGACTGATACTGACCCTCACACAGAGACTGACACTGACCCTCACACAGAGACTGATACTGACCCTCACACAGAGACTAACACTGACCCTCACACAGTGACTGACACTGACCCACACACAGAGACTGACACTGACCCTCACAGAGTGACTGACACTGACCCTCACACAGAGACTGACACTGACCCTCACAGCGTGACTGACACTGACCCACACACAGAGACTGACACTAACCCTCACACAGAGACTGACACTGACCCTCCCAGAGTGACTGACACTAACCCTCACACAGAGACTGACACTGACCCTCACAGCGTGACTGACACTGACCCACACACAGAGACTGACACTGACCCTCACACAGACACTGATACAGACCCTCACACAGAGACTGACACTGACCCACACACAGAGACTGACACTGACTCTCACACAGACACTGATACTGACCCTCACACAGAGACTGACACGAACCCTCACACAGAGACTGACACTGACCCTTACACAGAGACTGACACTGACCCTCACAGAGAGACTGACACTGACCCTTACATAGAGACTGACACTGACCCACACACAGAGACTGACACTAACCCTCACACAGAGACTGATACTGACCCTCACACAGAAACAGATACTGACCCACACACAGAGACTGACACTGACCCTCACACAGGGACTGACACTGACCCTCACACAGAGACTGATACTGACCCTCACACAGTGACCACTGCTACCTGACACATGCCTGGCCAATGTCCCGTGGGACAGGCCTGTGTTCACACTGAGGACTCACACGCTGAACGTGCATTGCCAATGAGGACAGGGTCTTATGTGAGTGTGGGAGTGAGCCCGGACAGAGCTGCTGCCCAGCACGCTGGGGTGGTAGCTGCACAACATGGGACTGCCTCGCCGCTCGCTGCTGCTGCTCATGAGATGTACCACTCACTGTGACACACAGCCTCATTTGACCATTTGCAAGACTTCAATAAACCATTAAACTGCAGAACTGTTTAACAGCAGGGTGAAAAGGCATGGGGGGGAGGGTCTGTGTGTTGTGCTGAGGCAGGAGAGTGCTGGATGTACCTGCTAATTGTCACTGAAAAACTAACACTTCAAGAAGCAAACCAAACCTTGCAGCACATTTCCCCACCTCCGAGGATCTCTGAGGGCTTCGTAAGCAGAGACCTATTTTAGAAGTGTCATCCTCCGACTGATGTCAGGAACAAAGCCGACAATTTCGGCACAGCAAACTCACACAAATAGCTTTCCGACAGTGACCTGTTAATTGACTTTCCTGAGAGATGTTGCACACAGATATGAAAGATAGAATTCAGTTATTCGTGATAAACTGGGAATTTTTGATAAGATAGTTCAAACAGGCCTTCGTTTGCTCTCTGAAGACTGAAATATTCTGACAGTACAGTCAAGCCACCGCGTGACAGTGCGGCACTCCCTCAGCACTGACCCTCCGACAGTGCCCACTCCCTCAGCACTGACCTTCCGACAGTGCAGCACTCCCTCAGCATTGACCCTCCGACAGTGCGGCACTCCCTCAGCACTGACCCTCTGACAGTGCCCAGTCCCTCAGCACTGACCCTCCGACAGTGCAGCACTCCTTCAGCACTGACCCTCCGACAGTGCCCAGTCCCTCAGCACTGACCCTCCGACAGTGCGGCGCTCCCTCAGCGCTGACCCTCCGACAGTGCGGCGCTCCCTCAGCACTGACCCTCCGACAGTGCGGCGCTCCCTCAGCGCTGACCCTCCGACAGTGCGGCGCTCCCTCAGCACTGACCCTCCGACAGTGCGGCGCTCCCTCAGCACTGACCCTCCGACAGTGCCCACTCCCTCAGCATTGACCCTCCGACAGTGCGGCGCTCCCTCAGCACTGACCCTCCAACAGTGCCCACTCCCTCAGCACTGACCCTCCGACAGTGCGGCACTCCCTCAGTAGGAGATTCGATTTATGAGTCGATTTGTTTTCATCGTGTATTCAGTCCTTGATGTCAACTTTGCCTGTGAAGATTTTAATGTGGCCTTGGCATGATCTCTCAGTGATTGCGCTGCTGCCTCACAGCGCCAGGGACCCAGGTTCAATTCCAGCCTCAGGCGACTGTCTGTGTGGAGTTTGCACATTCTCCCTGTGTCTGTGTGGGTTTCCTCCGGGTGCTCCGGTTTCCTCCCACAGTCCAAAGATGTGTAGGTTAGGGGGGATTGGCCATGGGAAATTGTCCCATAGTGTCCAGAGATGTGCAGGTTAGGGTGGGTCGGCCATGGGAAATTGTCCCATAGTGCCCAGGGATGTGCAGGTTAGGGTGGATTAGCCATGGGAAATTGTCCCATAGTGTCCAGGGATGTGCTGGTTAGGGTGGGTTGGCCATGGGAAATTGTCCGAAGTGCCCAGGGATGTGCAGGTTACCCATGGGAAATGTAAGAGTTCAGGGATGGATGGATTGGTCACCAGAGGGGGAGTGTGGACAGGCGGGGCCAAATGGCCTGTTTCCACACTTTAAAAAAGTGTCCTTAACCAATTGTCATTCCATATTTTGAACCCTTATGCATACTTGTAAACTCCCGCCAAACACTCTCTCACACACGCTCTCTCTCGTTTTGTTTTCTAAACTGCTGTATGAGATCCTTCGCAAAACCTTTCAGAGAAAATCCAATCCATTCCATTCCTGGTTTCTGCTGTGGTTCTGCTGGAAGTGGCCCTCTGCTCCTGACACCCCAACCCTCCGTCCACTGCTTTGCCAAGTGCCACCCCTTTACAAATACTCCTGTCTTGTGGCTCTTCAGTTCGACAAGTCCCTTTGTATTTCTGAGCTATTTTATGAACCGTCCTCCATCGAGCCAGATGTGAAACAAATGTTTCCCTTTTCTTCACAATGAATAATCTTGTCCCCTCTCTGTAATGGTCCTACATTTATCTTCATTCTTCTCCCTCCTTCACAGTTTCATTTTACACCGTGCCTCGCTATTCCTCGCTAGCTTACAATTACCTTCTCCTTTACAGTTTCGTGGTCTGCCTTCGCTGAATCCCAAATTGCTCCCAATCCTCAAGCTTATTGCTATTTTTGGTCTCCATATAAATGAGCCACTTCCTTTGATTAAACATAATCATTAACTTCTTTCGTTGTTGACTCACCTATCCCTCTAGATGATTGTTCCTGAGATGAATATATATATCTGCTGGAGACCTTATATTCTTTATTTAAATACTCACCATTGCACGTCTAATGTCGAATCATTAACCGCACTTTCCCAATCCACCCGAGTAAGTTCCGAATAAACTACAGTGTTTCAGCTCCATGTCAATCATACAAAACCTCTTTCTTCAATCATTCTTTATCTTCTACACTCAGGAGAATATAAACCCGATTTGTACTATCTGTGCTGATAATTTAATCCTTTCCAACCCCAGGATTATTCTGGTAAACAAGCTCCCCTCTCTGTTCAAGGCTGGTATCTTTCTCCTGAACTGAACTGGGTTACACCGGAATGGATCGAGTCAGACACAGTTACAAAGGACCAGATTCTTCCCTTTTTATTCCCTTGGGATTGAGATTCAATTCACTGTTTGGATTATTTTTCACAGTCACACAGCACAGAAACAGACCCTTCGGTCCAACTAGTCCATGCCCACCATAATCCCGAACTAAACCAAGTCTTCCCGGCCCATATCCCTCCAAACCTTTCCCACTCATGTACCTATCCAAACCTCATTTAGGTGGGGTGCAGGATCATAGCTCCTTGAAAGTGGAGTCGCAGGTAGATAGGATAGCGAAGAAGGCGTTTGGTATGCTTTCCTTTATTGGTCAGAGTATTGAGTACAGGAGTTGGGAGGTCATGTTGTGGCTGTACAGGACATTGGTTAGGCCACTGTTGGAATATTGCATACAATTCTGGTCTCCTTCCTACCAAACACCTTCTTCACTATCCTATCTACCTGTGACTCCACTTTCAAGGAGCTATGAACCTGCATTCCAAGGTCTCTTTGTTCAGCAACACTCCCTAAGACCTTACCATTAAGTGTATAAGGCCTGCTAAGATTTGCTTTCCCAAAATGCAGCACCTCGCATTTATCTGAATTAAACTCCATCTGCCACTTCTCAGCCCATTGGCCCATCTGGTCCAGATCCTGTTGTAATTTGAGGTAACTTTCTTTGCTGTCCATTACACCTCCAATTTTGGTGTCATCTACAAACTTACTAACTGTACCTCTTATGTTCACATCAAAATCATTTATATAAATGACATAAAACAATTGACCCAGCACCGATCCTTGTGGCACTCCACTGGTCACAGGCCTCCAGTCTGAAAAACAACCCTCCACCACCACCCTCTGTCTTCTACCTTTGAGCCAGTTCTGTATCCAAATGGCTAGTTCTCCCTGTATTCCATGAGATCTAACCTTGCTAACCAGTCTCCCATGGGGAACCTTGTCGAACGCCTTACTGAAGTCCATATAGATCACATCTACTGCTCTGCCCTCATTAATCCTCTTTGTTACTTCTTCAAAAAACTCAATCAAGTCTGTGAGACATGATTTCCCACACACAAAGCCATGCTGATTATCCAAATACATGTACATCCTGTCCCTCAGGATTCCCTCCAACAACTTGCCCACCATCGAGGTCAGGCTCACTGGTCTGTAGTTCCCTGGCTTATCCTTACCACCCTTCTTAAACAGTGGCACCACATTAGCCAACCTCCAGTCTTGAAACACACCCCCTGCAGCTATTGTTATACAAATATCTCAGTAAGGGGCCCAGCAATCCCTTCCCTAACTTCCCACAGGGCTCTAGGGTACACCTGATCAGGTCCTGGGGATTTACCCACCTTTATGCATTTCTGCCTTCTGTAGTAAGGACAACTTTCAAGACGACGCTATTCATTTCCCCAAGTTCCCTAGTGTCTGTCTTCTTCTCCACAGTAAACAAGTATAATGCTTGTTTAGTATCTCACCCACCTACTGCAGTTCCATACATAGATAGCCTTGATGAACGTTACGGGGTCCTATTCTCTCCCTACTTACCCTTTTGTCCTTAATGTATTTGTAAAAACCCTAGGATTCTCCTTAATTCTATTTGCCACAGCTACCTCATGTCCCCTCTGCTGTCCTTAAACATCTTTGGACGGTGGGAGGAAACTGGGGCAACTGGTGGAAACCTACACAGACACGGGGAGAACGTACAAAGCCCACACAGACAGCCGGCTGAAGGTGGAATCGAACATGGGCCCCTGCTGCTGTGAGACAGCAGTGCTAACCACTGAGCCACCCTGCCACCCCTCTGCTCAAGACAAAGCGGTCTGTTCAATCTTTCCTGACAGGGCTAACTTCCATTTCTGAAGATGCGCTGGATTATTTTCCTTGTGTCTTCACCAATGTCGCTTACACCTTGTTCATTGTAAGCAGAACGGAACTGTGCCATGTTCACCACTTGGGGTCTAACCAGGCCCTCAGTGTCGTGTCTGAAGTCGATGCCAGCGTCTGGTTCTGTCCCACAGTGACCTGCCCTCCCACAGTAAGCCTGCATTACTGCAGCAACTGGACAATGCTGGTCTTTCAGTTTTACTGGTTCATGGGACGTGGGTGTCACACGCTGGGTCAGCACCTTATTGCCAGGCGCGGGCGGCTGTGCAGAAGGTGCTGCTCACCCGCAATCTTAAACCATGATGGATCTCGGTATCAGGACCCTCACAGTGTCTAGGATCGTGACCCGGCCACACTGAGGGAACGGCGATATATTCCCAAGTCAGGATGGGGAGGGGCTCGGAGGGGAACGTGCAGGGGGTGGGGTTCCCCTGTACCTGCTGCCCCTTGTCCTTCTGGATGGAAGGGGCCGTGGGTTTGGAAGGTGCTGCCTGAGGGTCTTTGGGGAGTTTCTGCAGGACATCTTGTAGATGGTACACACGGCTGTTACTGAGGGGGGGGGGGGTGGGTAAGGGTGGGAGGGGATGGTACACACTGCTGTTACTGAGGGGGGGTGGGTAAGGGAGGGAGGGGATGGTACACACTGCTGTTACTGAGGGGGGGGTAGGTAAGGGAGGGAGGGGATGGTACACACTGCTGTTACTGAGGGGGGGTGGGTAAGGGAGGGAGGGGATGGTACACACTGCTGTTACTGAGGGGGGGTGGGTAAGGGAGGGAGGGGATGGTACACACTGCTGTTACTGAGGGGGGGGTAGGTAAGGGAGGGAGGGGATGGTACACACTGCTGTTACTGAGGGGGGGGTGGGTAAGGGAGGGAGGGGATGGTACACACTGCTGTTACTGAGGGGGGTGGGTAAGGGAGGGAGGGGATGGTACACACTGCTGTTACTGAGGGGGGGGTGGGTAAGGGAGGGAGGGGATGGTACACACTGCTGTTACTGAGGGGGGGGTAAGGGAGGGAGGGGATGGTACACACTGCTGTTACTGAGGGGGGGTGGGTAAGGGAGGGAGGGGATGGTACACACTGCTGTTACTGAGGGGGGGTGGGTAAGAGAGGGAGGGGATGGTACACACTGCTGTTACTGAGGGGGGGTAAGGGAGGGAGGGGATGGTACACACTGCTGTTACTGAGGGGGGGTGGGTAAGAGAGGGAGGGGATGGTACACACTGCTGTTACTGAGGGGGGGTGGGTAAGAGAGGGAGGGGATGGTACACACTGCTGTTACTGAGGGGGGGTGGGTAAGAGAGGGAGGGGATGGTACACACTGCTGTTACTGAGGGGGGGTGGGTAAGGGAGGGAGGGGATGGTACACACTGCTGTTACTGAGGAGGGGTGGGTAAGGGAGGGAGGGGATGGTACACACTGCTGTTACTGAGGGGGGGTGGGTAAGGAAGGGAGGGGATGGTACACACTGCTGTTACTGAGGGGGGGGTGGGTAAGGGAGGTAGGGGATGGTACACACTGCTGTTACTGAGGGGGGGTGGGTAAGGGAGGGAGGGGATGGTACACACTGCTGTTACTGAGGGGGGGGTAAGGGAGGGAGGGGATGGTACACACTGCTGTTACTGAGGGGGGGTGGGTAAGGGAGGGAGGGGATGGTACACACTGCTGTTACTGAGGGGGGGGGTAAGGGAGGGAGGGGATGGTACACACTGCTGTTACTGAGGGGGGGTGGGTAAGAGAGGGAGGGGATGGTACACACTGCTGTTACTGAGGGGGGGTGGGTAAGGGAGGGAGGGGATGGTACACACTGCTGTTACTGAGGGGGGGTGGGTAAGGGAGGGAGGGGATGGTACACACTGCTGTTACTGAGGGGGGGTGGGTAAGGGAGGGAGGGGATGGTACACACTGCTGTTACTGAGGGGGGGGTGGGTAAGGGAGGGAGGGGATGGTACACACTGCTGTTACTGAGGGGGGGTGGGTAAGGGAGGGAGGGGATTTTGTTGGAGTTGGTCACAGCCTGGGGTTTATGTGGGGTGAATGTTACTTGCCCCTTGTCAGCCCAAGCCTGGATATTGTCCAGATCTTGCTGCATTTAAACTGCTTCAGTCTCTGAGGGAGCGGGGTGGATGGTGCTGAACACTGTGTAATCATCGGTGAGGATCCCCACTTCGGACCTTCTGATGGAGGGAAGGTCATTGAGGAAGCAGCTGAAGGTGGTTGGGCTGAGGACACTCCCCTGAGGGACTCCTGCAGAGATGGCCTGGAGCTGAGGGGACTGACCCTCCAACCACCACCACCACCTTCCCATGTGCCAGGTATGACTCCAGCCAGCGGAGAGTTTGCCCCCTGACCCATTGAGTCCAGTCGATGAGTGTGGTGCTGGAAAAGCACAGCCGGTCAGGCAGCATCCGAGGAGCAGGAGAATCGATGTTCCGAGCATACGCCCTTCAGCAGGAACACGGGTCCTGGTCACATCTGCAGCTGGCAGTTTGGTAAGGATAAGGTCAGGGATGTTTTTCCCTCACCACCTGCTGCAGCGCCAGTTTAGCAGCTCTGCCCTCTCAGCTTGACCAGTGCTCACTCTCACCCACTGATGCCAGATTTGCCCGGGCTCCTTGATGCCACACTCGGTCAAGTGCGGCCTTGATGTCAGGGACTGACCCTCTCCCCTCCCCTCTGGAATTCCGCTCTTTCGTCCATGTTTGACCCAAGGCTGGAATGAGGTCAGGAACTGAGTGACCCTGGGGGGGCCCCAAACTGGGCGTCACTGAGCAGGTTATTACTGAGCGGGTGCTGCTTGGCAGGCCCTTCCATCACTTTCCTGATGATGGAGAGGAGTCAGATTGGGCAGGAATTGGCCGGGTTGGATGTGTCCCGCGTTCTGTGTACAGGTCACACCTGAGCAATTTTCCACACTGTCGGGTAGATGCCGGGGTTGTAACTGGAACAGCGTGGCTAGGGGAGCGGCAGGTTCTGGAGCCCGCGTCTTCAGTCCCATTGCCGGAATGTTCTCGGGGCCCACTGCCTTTGCAGTATCCAGGGCCTCCGGCTCTTTCCTGATATCGCGTGGAGTGAACGGAATTCGCTGGAGACTGGTTTCTGTGACGCTGGGAATCACTGGAGGAAGACGAGAGTGTGGTTGCTGGAAAAGCACAGCAGGTCAGGCAGCATCTGAGGAGCAGGAGAATCAACGTTTCAGGCAAAAGCCCCTTCGTCAGTCCTCACTTTCTCCGAATCACTGGTGGAACTGGAGCTGGACCATCCACTCGGCCCTTCTGACCGAAGATTGCTGTGAAAGCTTTAGCCTTACCTTTCGCCCTGATGTGCTGGGCTCCTCCGTCACTGAGGAGGGAGAGATTTATGGAGCCTCCTCCTCCAGTGAGTTGTTTAGTTGTCCCACCACCATTCCTGAGGAAGGGCTTATGCCCAAAACGTCGATTCTCCTGCTCTTTGGATGCTGCCTTTTCCAGCAACACATTTTCAGCTCTGATCTCCCAGCATCTGCAGACCTCCCTTTCTCTAGCACCATTCACGACTGGATGTGGAAGGACTGCAGAGTTCCAATCTGATCTGTTGATCGCGGGATCGCTTAGCTCTGCCTCCCACTTGCTGCTGGTGTGGTTTAGGACACACCTAGCCCTGTCCCTTAGCTTCACCTCATTGTTCATGGTGCTGCCCCTGACAGGCCGTCCTGCCCTGCCCTCCCCACTGAGCCAGGGTCGAGGGTCATGGCCGAGTGAGGGAGGTGCCAGGCCATGACCTTACAGACTGGGCTGGAGTCCAGTCCTGCTGCTGTTGATGGCCCTCAGTGCCTCATGGACGCCCAGTGTGATGTGGCTCGATCTGTGTGAAGTCTGTCCCGTTGAGCACGGTGATGGTGCCACACGACACGATGGAGGGGATTCTCAACGTGGAGGACCGTGCGGTGGATCACCCTGAACGATACGGTCATGGGCAGATGTCTCTGCAGCCAGCAGGTTGGTGCGGAGCAGGTCAGGGGCTGGTTTTCCTCCTGATTGATCCCTTCACCAGCTGCTGGAAACCCAGTCGAGCAGCTCTGTCCTTCCTGACCTGCCGAGCTCTGTCAGTCACGCTGCTGCCGAGCTACTCGGAAATCCCTCACCCAGGGGACATTCTGTGACCCTGCCACCCTCAGCGCACATCCCAAACGTTGTTCAACACGGAGGATAGAGGGTCCGGGAGCTGAGGGGGGAGCGGTATGTGGAATTCCCTCGTTGAATGTATTTAAGGTAAAGAAAGATAGGTGTTTGAACAGGAAAGGAATGAAAGCTGAGA
>NC_083444.1:1623956-1716456 GCF_020745735.1 Hemiscyllium ocellatum
CTTTCCCCTCTCACCCTAAACCTATGCCCCTCTAGTTCTGGACTCCCCGACCCCAGGGAAAAGACTTTGTCTATTTACCCTATCCATGCCCCTCATGATTTTGTAAACCTTTATAAGGTCACCCCTCAGCCTCCGACGCTCCAGGGAAAACAGCCCCAGCCTGTTCAGCCTCTCCCTGTAGCTCAGATCCTCCAACCCTGGCAACATCCTTGTAAATCTTTTCTGAACCCTTTCAAGTTTCCCCACCTCTTTCCGATAGGAAGGAGACCGGAACTGCACGCAGTATTCCCCTCACTGCCTCTAACTGTCTCTCCAACCGATCCATTCGATCTGATAGGATTTGCAACCAAAGGCATTTATTGCAGTACCCGTAAACTCTCCCTCAACTGCCCCATCCGATAAGAAGAGCCTATCTCTCTACTGATGGTGATCCTGCTGTGTGACCCTCCTGTCTCACTGTAACACACCTCTGTCTGAATCCCCCCACCCTGGAATCCGTACTTCCTCGTTTGTTAGGAACCGCTCGCAAATAAAATGTTTCGGGAGGCGATGGGGCTGAGTTTTGGATGACCTCGTCCCTTTCCAGCACTAGGATGGGCTCCCTAACTGTGAAAGCTTCTTCCCCCATTCCAAATTTGCTCTGACCCCGTTCCCCAATTCCTGACGTATCTACGGAAGGCTCCTACGTCTGACGGAACAGCTCCGATGAGAATGCTCCCCTCTCCCCACCCCACCTTCACCGGAGCCAAGGGATTCAAGGTGTGACATTGGAATGTAACACGGTCAGTGTGGGCTGTCGTTAACTCACCGAGAGACACAGTTCCACGGGATCCATATGCTGCTGAAAAGGGATGATAGCGAGTGATTACAGACATTTCCAAAGTCATCTTATCAGACACAGCCACTAACACCCGACAAGACACAACTGGCTGAACGAGAGACTGGGACGTTCAACAGCTCCCCTTTCACAGGACAGCGGGCTGTGTCAGAGGGCACTGAGGTCCTGGGAACGCCTGCTCTCCACACCCTGACACAGAAATATACCGCCGTTCCCTCAGTGTGGCTGGGATTCCCTCCCTCCCTCAGGGACACTGTGGGTCTACCCTCCAGCACATGGACTGCAGCGGGTCAGGAGGGCAGCTCACCCCCCACCTTCTCAACGGGGGGCAACTAGGGACAGCCCAGTCAGAGACCCCCACACGCCACAAGTGAATAAAACAAACATGCAGGGATCACTAACAGGGTGGGGAGCAACGGGCTGTTGCTCTGGGATTGGACGGGCGAGACTGAGTGGGGAATGGTGTCAGGGAGGTCAGGTTCAGAGGGGAGGGAGGAAGTGAGGACTGCAGATGCTGGAGGTCAGAGCTGAAAATGTGTTGCTGGAAAAGCGCAGCAGGTCAGGCAGCGTCCAAGGAGCAGGAGAGTCGACGTTTCAGGATTCCTGAAGAAGGGTTTATGCCCGAAACGTCGATTCTCCTGCTCCTTGGATGCTGCCTGACCTGCTGCGCTTTTCCAGCAACACATTTTCAGCTCAGAGGGAAGGGAGGCAAAGCTCTTCGCTCGGAGAGAGGTGGATCTTTGGAACGCTCCAGCCCAGGGACCCACTGGAAGCTCAAACCTGAGACTGAACTGTTTCCGGATTCCGACATGTGGGAGAGGAAGGTCAGGAGGAAGGGGCCGAGCAGCCTCTGTGTGAGGAGAGAAGACACTGGGGAATCCGGCCTACGCAGGAGATGGTACAGGGCGTGATGGGGGGCCGGGGGGGGGGGCAGGAATTTAATATCCACTGAGGGGACAGCCTCAATGCAGTTCGGTTCACCCAGCAATCAGTCCCCCTGCATCACGACAGACTGACAGGACAGAGAGACAACACCGAGGGAAGGCAGCAAACATTGCAGCAACATCCAGTCCACACAGGAAACCCGGAGATCCCAGATCCAAAGTATTAACTCAATTCCAGTATCAGGTAATCCCAGGGACAGGGACAGCACGGGGTTAGATACAGGGTAAAGCTCCCTCTACACTGTCCCCCCATCAAACACTCCCAGGGACAGGGACAGCACGGGGTTAGATACAGGGTAAAGCTCCCTCTACACTGTCCCCCCATCAAACACTCCCAGGGACAGGGACAGCACGGGGTTAGATACAGGGTAAAGCTCCCTCTACACTGTCCCCCCATCAAACACTCCCAGGGACAGGGACAGCACGGGGTTAGATACAGGGTAAAGCTCCCTCTACACTGTCCCCCCATCAAACACTCCCAGGGACAGGGACAGCACGGGGTTAGATACAGGGTAAAGCTCCCTCTACACTGTCCCCCCATCAAACACTCCCAGGGACAGGGACAGCACGGGGTTAGATACAGAGTAAAGCTCCCTCTACACTGTACCCCCATCAAACACTCCCAGGGACAGGGACAGCACGGGGTTAGATACAGAGTAAAGCTCCCTCTACACTGTACCCCCATCAAACACTCCCAGGGACAGGGACAGCACGGGGTTAGATACAGGGTAAAGCTCCCTCTACACTGTTTCCCCCAACAAACACTTCCAGGACAGGGACAGCACGGGGTTAGATACAAAGTAAAGCTCCCTCTACACTGTCTCCCATCAAACACTCCCAGGGACAGGGACAGCACGGGGTTAGATACAGGGTAAAGCTCTCTCTACACTGTCCCCCCATCAAACACTCCCAGGGACAGGGACAGCACGGGGTTAGATACAGAGTAAAGCTCCCTCTACACTGTCCCCCATCAAACACTCCCAGGGACAGGGACAGCACGGGGTTAGATACAGAGTAAAGCTCCCTCTACACTGTCTCCCATCAAACACTCCCAGGGACAGGGACAGCACGGGGTTAGATACAGAGTAAAGCTCCATCTACACTGTCTCCCATCAATGCCGTGACCATTATCACTGTCCAGGGACTCTGACTAATTGATCCTGAAGCCTGTGTTCTGAAAGGCAGGGTGGGGAAACCCAAATGGAGGCGTTATTTGGAAGGTGGGAGGGCGCCCATAAGCCTGAAGTGGGAGGCGCAGGTTCAAATCCCCACAGCTCCAGGGGGTTGTGATAACATCCTCGTCCAGGCTGGAGGGCCAGACCTTATTGACAATGTCTGCAGTGTGCTGGGCTGCCACAATGTGGCGCCAGAACTCCACGTAGAAAGGGGACAGCAGCAGGAGCAGAAAGTGCTCAGTCTCAGTGTTCAGGCTGAGAATTTGTGATCAATGACCTGATCCCAGCGTTCCTCACACTCCTACAGCAGAACCGAGGCTTCTGTTACACAGATAGTTTTCAATATCGGAGAGTCAGAGGGTTTCACATCATGGAACAACGCCCTTCGGCCCATCGTGTCCGTGCCAGCTGTCAAAAATCAATCCATTCGAGCCCCATTTCCCCAGCACTTGGCCCAGACCCTGGATTCTTCATTTCAAATCCGCACCGAAACACTTGATAGAAGTGGGGCGAGGTCCTGCCTTTCCCGCCCCCTGTCAGGCAGTGAGCCCCAGATCTCACACCCACCCTCGAAATTAAAACACTCCTCCCCCAACGCCCCACAACCTCCTCCTCCTGCTCCTGCCCTGAAACTGTGCCACCCCCCGGTTACTGAGCCCTCTACAAAGGGAAAGGGTTCCTCTCCCAGTCCATCCTGTAGGTGCCCCTTTGTCCCCCTCAGTCAGATTCCCCCCTCAGCTGCCCCTGCCCCATCTTCCCCAGCCTCCCTTCATCCCTGATTGGCCCCGGCCTCCCTTCATCCCTGATTGGCTCCGGCCTCCCTTCGTCACTGATTGGCTCCAGCCTCCCTTCATCCCTGATTGGCTCCAGCCTCCCTTCATCCCTGATTGGCTCCGGCCTCCCTTCGTCACTGATTGGCTCCGGCCTCCCTTCATCCCTGATTGGCTCCAGCCTCCCTTCATCCCTGATTGGCTCCAGCCTCCCTTCGTCACTGATTGGCTCCAGCCTCCCTTCATCCCTGATTGGCCCCGGCCTCCCTTCATCCCTGATTGGCTCCGGCCTCCCTTCATCCCTGATTGGCCCCGGCCTCCCTTCATCCCTGATTGGCTCCAGCCTCCCTTCATCCCTGATTGGCTCCGGCCTCCCTTCATCCCTGATTGGCCACGGCCTCCCTTCATCCCTGATTGGCTCCAGCCTCCCTTCATCCCTGATTGGCCCCAGCCTCCCTTCATCCCTGATTGGCTCCAGCCTCCCTTCATCCCTGATTGGCTAAAGTCTCCCTTCATTTCTGATTGGCTCCGGCCTCCCTTCATCCCTGATTGGCTAAAGTCTCCCTTCATTTCTGATTGGCTCCGGCCTCCCTTCATCCCTGATTGGCCCCAGCCTCCCTTCATCCCTGATTGGCTAAAGTCTCCCTTCATTTCTGATTGGCTCCGGCCTCCCTTCATCCCTGATTGGCTCCAGCCTCCCTTCATCCCTGATTGGCTCCAGTCTCCCTTCATCCCTGATTGGCTCCAGCCTCCCTTCATCCCTGATTGGCTCCAGCCTCCCTTCATCCCTGATTGGCCCCAGTCTCCCTTCATCCCTGATTGGCTCCAGTCTCCCTTCATCCCTGATTGGCCCCAGTTTCCCTTCATCCCTGATTGGCTCCAGCCTTCCTTCATCCCTGATTGGCTCCAGTCTCCCTTCATCCCTGATTGGCTCCAGCCTCCCTTCATCCCTGATTGGCCCCAGTCTCCCTTCATCCCTGATTGGCTCCAGTCTCCCTTCATCCCTGATTGGCTCCAGTCTCCCTTCTTCCCTGATTGGCTCCAGCCTCCCTTCATCCCTGATTGGCCCCAGTTTCCCTTCATCCCTGATTGGCTCCAGCCTTCCTTCATCCCTGATTGGCTAAAGTCTCCCTTCATTTCTGATTGGCTCCGGCCTCCCTTGATCCCTGATTGGCTCTAGCCTCCCTTCATCCCTGATTGGCTCCAGCCTCCCTTCATCCCTGATTGGCTCCGGTCTCCCTTCATCACTGATTGGCTAAAGTCTCCCTTCATCCCTGATTGGCCCCAGCCTCCCTTCATCCCTGATTGGCCCCGGCCTCCCTTCATCCCTGATTGGCTCCAGCCTCCCTTTAGCCCGGATTGGCTCACGCCTCCCTTCATCCCTGATTGGCTCCAGTCTCCCTTCATCCCTGATTGGCTCCAGTCTCCCTTCATCCCTGATTGGCTAAAGTCTCCCTTCATCCCTGATTGGCCCCAGTCTCCCTTCATCCCTGATTGGCTCCAGCCTCCCTTCATCCCTGATTGGCTAAAGTCTCCCTTCATTTCTGATTGGCTCCGGCCTCCCTTCATCCCTGATTGGCCCCAGTCTCCCTTCATCCCTGATTGGCTCCAGCCTCCCTTCATCCCTGATTGGCTCCAGTCTCCCTTCATCCCTGATTGGCTCCAGCCTCCCTTCATCCCTGATTGGCTCCAGCCTCCCTTCATCCCTGATTGGCCCCAGTCTCCCTTCATCCCTGATTGGCTCCAGTCTCCCTTCATTTCTGATTGGCTCCGGCCTCCCTTGATCCCTGATTGGCTCTAGCCTCCCTTCATCCCTGATTGGCTCCAGTCTCCCTTCATCCCTGATTGGCCCCAGTCTCCCTTCATCCCTGATTGGCTCCAGCCTCCCTTCATCCCTGATTGGCTAAAGTCTCCCTTCATTTCTGATTGGCTCCGGCCTCCCTTCATCCCTGATTGGCCCCAGTCTCCCTTCATCCCTGATTGGCTCCAGCCTCCCTTCATCCCTGATTGGCTAAAGTCTCCCTTCATTTCTGATTGGCTCCGGCCTCCCTTGATCCCTGATTGGCTCTAGCCTCCCTTCATCCCTGATTGGCTCCAGTCTCCCTTCATCCCTGATTGGCTCCAGCCTCCCTTCATCCCTGATTGGCTCCGGTCTCCCTTCATCACTGATTGGCTAAAGTCTCCCTTCATCCCTGATTGGCCCCAGCCTCCCTTCATCCCTGATTGGCCCCGGCCTCCCTTCATCCCTGATTGGCTCCAGCCTCCCTTTAGCCCGGATTGGCTCACGCCTCCCTTCATCCCTGATTGGCTCCAGTCTCCCTTCATCACTGATTGGCTCCAGCCTCCCTTCATCCCTGATTGGCTCCAGCCTCCCTTCATCCCTGATTGGCCCCGGCCTCCCTTCATCCCTGATTGGCCCCAGCCTCCCTTCATCCCTGATTGGCCCCAGCCTCCCTTCATCCCTGATTGGCTCCAGTCTCCCTTCATCCCTGATTGGCCCCAGTCTCCCTTCATTCCTGATTGGCTCCAGCCTCCCTTCATCCGTGATTGGCCCCGGCCTCCCTTCATCCCTGATTGGCCCCGGCCTCCCTTCATCCCTGATTGGCCCCAGCCTCCCTTCATCCCTGATTGGCCCCGGCCTCCCTTCATCCCTGATTGGCCCCAGCCTCCCTTCATCCCTGATTGGCTCCAGTCTCCCTTCATCCCTGATTGGCTAAAGTCTCCCTTCATTCCTGATTGGCTCCAGCCTCCCTTCATCCCTGATTGGCTCCAGCCTCCCTTCATCCCTGATTGGCCCCGGCCTCCCTTCATCCCTGATTGGCCCCAGCCTCCCTTCATCCCTGATTGGCCCCAGCCTCCCTTCATCACTGATTGGCCCCAGCCTCCCTTCATCCCTGATTGGCTAAAGTCTCCCTTCATTCCTGATTGGCTCCAGCCTCCCTTCATCCCTGATTGGCCCCGGCCTCCCTTCATCCCTGATTGGCCCCAGCCTCCCTTCATCCCTGATTGGCCCCGGCCTCCCTTCATCACTGATTGGCTCCAGCCTCCCTTCATCCCTGATTGGGTCCGGCCTCCCTTCATCCCTGATTGGCCCCAGCCTCCCTTCATCCCTGATTGGCTCCAGCCTCCCTTCATCCCTGATTGGCTCCGGCCTCCCTTCATCCCTGATTGGCTCCAGTCTCCCTTCATCACTGATTGGCTGGAGTACAGTGTGGGGACCAGAACTGCACACTGTACTCCAGCTGGGGCCTAACTAACATTATATACAGCCCCCCCCTCCTCTGTGCCTTCCTGAACCACCTTAGCCCCCTGTGAGGATCTATGGATGGGCACAGCAAGATCCCAGTGATCCTCTGTACATCTGAGGGTGCTCACATTCAGTGTGTACTCCCCTATCTTGTTCATTCTCCCAAAATACACCGCCCCACAGTTTTCAGGATTTTTGACAGCTTATGGGTGGCACGGTGGCACAGTGGTTAGCACTGCTGCCTCACAGCACCAGAGACCCGGGTTCAATTCCCGACTCAGGTGACTGACTGTGTGGAGTTTGCACGTTCTCCCCGTGTCTGCGTGGGGTTCCTCCGGGTGCTCCGGTTTCCTCCCACAGTCACAAAGATGTGCAGGTCAGGTGAATTGGCCATGCTAAACTGCCCGTAGTGTTAGGTAAGGGGTAAATGTAGGGGTATGGGTGGGTTGTGCTTCAGCGGGTCGGTGTGGACTTGTTGGGCCGAAGGGCCTGTTTCCACACTGTAAGTAATCTAATCTAATCTAATTCCACTCCCCCTGTTCCGCCTGTCTGACCAGACTGTCTGTGTCAGCCTGTGAACTAAGGCCTTCCTCCTCACTATTGACCACATCCAGCAGGTTTCCTGTGACGGTAATGACCATAGCTCTCACACGATTGTCTCGATCATTAATGTGCACCACAGACAGCGCAGGAGCTCGCCCTGAGGCGTGTGGAATCCTCCTGGAGACAGCTTTCCAGTCACACAGCCAACCTTTCAACCTCTGCTTTGGATCCAGTGGGGGCTCCATCCCATGGGCTTGTAGCTTCTGAACAAGTCTGCCGCGTTGTGGGTGTTCCCAAAGTCCATGTAGACTACATCCGCTGCACTCCCTCACCTACACACCCCGTCACCCCCTCAAAAACCTCAATCCAATATGTTCGTCTCATCTCACAAGATAACTATGCTTGAATAACCCTCGCCTTCCCAGTGATAACTAATTCAGCTGCTCAGAGTGCTTGCCAATAGTTTTCCTCCCACCAATGTTCTGTCGTTTGCGGCTTTATCCACCCTGTCCTGAATGATGGTGATGCTTTAGCTGTCCTCCGGCACACCGACTGTGTGCAGAGAGGATGTGAATATTAATATCCCTGGCCCAGTAATCTCCCTGTATTATCGCCCTCATCCCCTGGGTACATCACATCTGGGCCTGGGGGGTTATCCAAGCTTCCTCACACCTCTCGATCAGAAATTGGCTCGCTGAAAGAAGGCAGAGGGTGTGGTTGACGGGAAATGTTCATCCTGGATTTCAGTTACTAGTGGGGTACTGTAAGGATCTATTTTGTTGTTTGTCATTTTTATAAATGATCTGCATGTGGGTGTAGAGGGAGGGGTTAGTAAATGTGTAGATGAAACTAAGGTCAGTACAGTTGTGAAAGTGCCGAAGGATGTTGCAGGTTACAGGGGGACATAGATAAGCTGCAGAGCTGGGCTGAGAGGTGGCAAATGGAGTTTAATGTGGAATAGTGTGAGGTGATTCACTTTGGACAGAGTTACAGGAATGCAGAGTGCTGGGCTAATGGTAAGATTCTTGGTAGCGTAGATGAGCAGAGAGATCAGCAGCACGGTGGCTCAGTGGTTAGCACTGCTGCCTCACAGCACCAGGGACCCGAGTCCAATTCCAGCCTCGGGTGACTGTCTGTCTGTGTGGAGTTTGCACGTTCTCCCCGTGTCTGCGTGGGTTTCCTCCGGATGCTCCAGTTTCCTCCCACAGTCCAAAGATGTGCAGGTCAGGATGGATTGGCCATGCTAAATTGCCTGTAGTGTTAGGTGCATTAGTCAGGGGCAGGGGAATGTGTTTGGGTGGGTTAATCTTCGGAGGGTCAGTATGGACTTGTTGGGCTGAAGGGCCTGTTTCCACACTGTAGGGAATCGAATCCAGGTACATAGATCCCTGAAAGTTGCCAGGGTTGAGAGGGTTGTTAAGAAGGCATGTGGTGTGTTAGCTTTTATTGGTAGAGGGATTGGGTTTCGGAGCCACAAGGTCTTGCTGCAGCCGTACAAAACCCTGGTGCAGCCGCACTTGGAGTATTGTGTACAGTTCTGGTCACCGCATTATAGGGAGGATGTGGAAGCTTTGGAAAGGGTTCAGAGGAGATTTACTCGGGTGTTGCCTGGTCTGGAGGGGAGGGCTTAGGAAGAAAGGCTGAGGCACTTGAGGCTGTTTTCATTCGAGAGAAGAAGGTTGAGAGGTGACTTAATTAAGACATGCAAGATAATCAGAGGGTTAGGTCGGGTGGACACGGAGAGCCTTTTTCCTGGGATGGTGATGGCTAACACGATGGGACATGGCTTTAAATTGACGGTGATAGATACAGGACAGATGTCAGAGGTAGTTTCTTTACTCAGAGAGTAGTAGGGGGGTGGACCGCACTGCCTGTAACAGTAGGAGACTCACAAACTTTAAGGGCATTTAAATGGTCATTGGATAAATATATGGATGAGAATGGAATAGTGTAGGTTAGATGGGCTTCAGATTGGTTCCACAGGTCGGCTGAAGGGTCTATACTGCGCTGGAATGTTCTATAAGGGCCTGTACTGTGCTGGAATGTTCTATAAGGGCCTGTACTGTACTGGAAGTTCTACAAGGGCCTGTACTGCGCTGGAATGTTCCATAAGGGCCTGTACTGTGCTGGAGTGTTCTATAAGGGCCTGTACTGTGCTGGAATGTTCTATAAGGGCCTGTACTGTACTGGAATGTTCTATAAGGGCCTGTACTGTGCTGGAATGTTCTATAAGGGCCTGTACTGTACTGGAAGTTCTACAAGGGCCTGTACTGCGCTGGAATGTTCCATAAGGGCCTGTACTGTGCTGGAATGTTCTATAAGGGCCTGTACTGTACTGGAAGTTCTACAAGGGCCTGTACTGCGCTGGAATGTTCCATAAGGGCCTGTACTGTGCTGGAGTGTTCTATAAGGGCCTGTACTGCGCTGGAGTGTTCTTTGTTCTATGTACCACAAAGCTTTCCCAGTCTCAATGTTGATTTGTTTAAGGAGATTACAGACACCCCCCACCCAATTTTGGGACCAGCATTGTACCTCTCTGCAGGGAAGGAACATGCAAAGTCCTCATTCGAAACCTCAGCTGTGTCTTCCTGCTCCACACCCACACTCACACTCACACTCACTCACACTCACACACACAGACACACGCACACACACTCACACTCACACAGACACACACACACAGACACACTCACTCACACACGCACACACACAGACACACACACACTCACTCACACTTGCACTCACACACACACTCACTCACACTCACACACACTCACACACACACACACTCACTCACACACACACTCACTCACACATACACACACACAGACACACACACTCACGCACACTCACGCACACAGACACACTCACACACACAGACACACACACACACTCACACTCACTCACACATACACACACACACTCACTCACACATTCACACAGACACACTCACACACACACTCACTCACACATACACACAGACACACACACACACACACATACTCACACTCACTCACACTGACACACACACACACAATCACATCACTCATACATACACATACACACACTCACACTCGCACACACACACAGACACACACACACACACTCACACACACACAGACACACACACTCACTCACACACACACACACACACACACTCCTGGTCATTCCCTGGTATTTTCATGGCCCTGTTGGAGTTATACAATGCCTTTAGATCTTCCTCAATGTTACCCACCAGTATTTGATCATTCCGCCCCCTCTTCACTTGCCTAATTTGTTCCAGTAACCCCCTGCACTTTCTAAACCCCTCTTTGGCATCTCCTGTTTTTAGTAGCCTCCCTTTTTATTCCTTACCCAATCCTGACCAACCCCAGATACCCAAGACTTGCTGGTGCCACCCTCCATCTCTCTGGAACACGGTGGTCCTGCACCCCCAGTGCTCTGGCAAAGACTTCCCAGGAAATGGGTGTTTACTTTAGATACGTCCCATCCTTCCGAACTGAACCCAGCCTTGACCCCAACTCGGAATCTGAGTTTGGGGTCCATCTATGGCCTTATCCATCATTACAGGAAACCTCGCTGAATTCAGGGCACATGGGTTTGGGGTCAGGAGGGTCAAGTTAGGGTCATGGGGTGAGATCGGGGTGAAGGGGTGAATTGGGATTGGGGTCAGATTGGGGTTGGAGTGAAATTGGGGTGGAGGGCTTAGGGGTGTGATTGGTGAAAGGATTGGGGTGAGATGGGGGTGAAGGGGTTGGGGGTGAGATTCTACTGAAGAAGTTGGGTTGGGATTGGGTGAAGGGGTTAGAGGTGGGATGGGGTGAAGGGGTAATGGGTGAAATTGGGGTGAAGGGGGTTAGGGGTGAGGTTGGGGTGAAGGGGTTGGGGTGAGTTTGGGGTGAAGGGGTTGGGGGTGGGTTTGGGGTGAAGGGGTTGGGGGTGGGTTTGGGGAGAAGGGGTTGGGGTGAGGTTGGGGTGAAGGGGTTAGGGGTGAGTTTGGGGTGAAGGGGTTGGGGGTGGGTTTGGGGTGAAGGGGTTGGGGGTGGGTTTGGGGTGAAGGGGTTGGGGGTGGGTTTGGGGTGAAGGGGTTGGGGTGAGGTTGGGGTGAAGGGGTTAGGGGTGAGTTTGGGGTGAAGGGGTTGGGGGTGGGTTTGGGGTGAAGGGGTTGGGGTGAGGTTGGGGTGAAGGGGTTGGGGTGAGGTTGGGGTGAAGGGGTTGGGGTGAGGTTGGGGTGAAGGGGTTGGGGTGGGTTGGGGTGAAGGGGGTTAGGGGTGGGTTTGGGGTGAAGGGGTTAGGGGCAAGGTTGGGGTGAAGGGGTTGGGGTGAGGTTGGGGTGAAGGGGTTGGGGTGAGGTTGGGGTGAAGGGGTTGAGGTGGGTTTGGGGTGAAGGGGTTGGGGTGGGTTGGGGTGAAGGGGGTTAGGGGTGGGTTTGGGGTGAAGGGGTTAGGGGCAAGGTTGGGGTGAAGGGGTTGGGGTGAGTTTGGGTGAAGGGGGTTAGGGGTGAGGTTGGGGTGAAGGGGTTGGGGTGAGTTTGGGGTGAAGGGGTTGGGGGTGGGTTTGGGGTGAAGGGGTTGGGGGTGGGTTTGGGGAGAAGGGGTTGGGGTGAGTTTGGGGTGAAGGGGGTTAGGGGTGGGTTTGGGGTGAAGGGGGTTAGGGGTGGGGTTGGGGTGAGTTTGGGGTGAAGGGGTTGGGGGTGAGGTTGGGGTGAAGGGGGTTAGGGGTGGGTTTGGGGTGAAGGGGTTGGGGTGAGTTTGGGGTGAAGGGGGTTGGGGGTGAGGTTGGGGTGAAGGGGTTAGGGGTGAGGTTGGGGTGAAGGGGGTTAGGGGTGAGGTTGGGGTTAAGGGGGTTGGGGTGAAGGGGGTTAGGGGTGAGTTTGGGGTGAAGGGGGTTATATTAGGAGTTGGGGAGGGTAGGACCAGTTGTGTTGAATGAACACATTGACAGGCCTGATGTTTGATGTGACCGTCCGGGGGAACACAGGACAATTGGTAAACAAACATAGGACCAACGAGGTGGGAGGCAGACTGCGAACAGGTAGAGGAATGGAGGGTGCGGTTAGTGGGGGGCAAGATTCAGAGACAGATGGAGGTAACCAATCACACCTCAGCATCTGCACTCCGCAAAGCCCCAGGAATCAATCTGGTGTTCCTGAAACATTCAATAACTCATCAACACAAACAGGACTGAACACACACACACAGACACACACACACACAGACACACACACAGACACAGACACACACACACAGACACACACACAGACACACAGACACAGACACACACCCAGCAACATGGAGGGGGCATTGCTTCAAACATTCTCAGCACAAACCCCGACCTGGAGACGTTCTGCTATTGTGGACTCACAAGTAACTTGAGAGGAGGGCGGAGGGGTCAGGGTTCAAGGGTGATGGGTGAACCCTGCTGGGGCAGAAGCAGACCTGGGCTTTGGGGTTACCTCTGGGCACTGCTGTTGTAGTGACCCTGGGTGAGTGCAGGGTGAGGGCGAGGGAAAGGGGACAATACCTACTGGGCACAGTCAGTTCAGAGCAACTTCAACACCTTCAGTTTAACATAGGAATGCAGAGGGAGTGGGGAGAGAGAGGGTTTGGGGAGAGAGAGAGATTGGGGAGAGAGGGTTTGGAGAGAGAGGGTTTGGGGAGAGAGAGGGTTTGGGGAGAGAGAGGGTTTGGGGAGAGAGAGGGTTTGGGGAGAGAGAGGGTTTGGGGAGAGAGAGGGTTTGGGGAGAGAGAGGGTTTGGGGAGAGAGAGGGATTGGGGAGAGAGAGGGTTTGGGGAGAGAGAGGGTTTGGGGAGAGAGAGGGTTTGGGGAGAGAGAGGGATTGGGGAGAGAGAGGGATTGGGGAGAGAGAGGGTTTGGGGAGAGAGAGGGATTGGGGAGAGAGAGAGATTGGGGAGAGAAAGAGATTGGGGAGAGACAGAGATTGGGGAGAGAGAGGGTTTGGGGAGAGAGAGAGATTGGGGAGGGAGGGATTGGGAATTGGAAAGAGGTTAACTGACAGAGAGGTTCTGAACTGTAAACGCGGACAGCATGGTGTTGTGGGGAGAGGTTACAGTAGACAGCAAAATGCAGAAAACAGTTGGACACCATATCATTCCCGGCACAATGAAAGGTAGCCGTACCTTCATCGGTGAGATGTGTGAGTGAGAGACGTAACCGTGAACATTCTCAATCTGAGACAGGTTCTTTTCAGAAACATGAACAAGTTCTGGTCCTTTCATCTGATTGGGTAGGTGCGCTGGACTGTGCTCCAAGGGAGGGGTGTCTTCATCTTGGTAACGATATTTCTGGAAGCAAATAGACAGAACAACGCAAACCATGAAGCAATTGGCACTAAGATTTACATTCAAGACAGATATAGATAACAATAACACACTACTCCAGTGTTATACAGGGACAGACCTGTCCCCACCAGTACTGTACCCCAGTGTTATGCAGGGACAGACCTGTCCCCACCAGTACTGTACCCCAGTGTTATACAGTGACAGACCTGTCCCCACCAGTACTGTACCCCAGTGTTATACAGGGACAGACCTGTCCCCACTAGTACTGTACCCCAGTGTTATACAGGGACAGACCTGTCCCCACCAGTACTGTACCCCAGTGTTATACACTGACAGACCTGTCCCCACCAGTACTGTACCCCAGTGTTATACAGGGACAGACCTGTCCCCACCAGTACTGTACCCCAGTGTTATACAGGGACAGACCTGTCCCCACCAGTACTGTACCCCAGTGTTATACAGGGACAGACCTGTCCCCACCAGTACTGTATCCCAGTGTCACACAGTCTCAGACCTGCCCCCACCAGTACTGTACCCCAGTGTTATACAGGGACAGACCTGTCCCCACCTGTACTGTACCCCAGTGTTATACAGCGACAGACCTGTCCCCACCAGTACTGTACCCCAGTGTTACACAGTGACAGACCTGTTCCCATCAATACTGTATCCCAGTGTCATACAGTCACTGACCTGTCCTCAACAGTACTGCACCCCAGTGTTATGCACTGACAGACCTGTTCCCATCGGGGCTATACCCCAGTGTTATACAGCGACAGACTTGTTCCTCAGATTTTTACAGCAACAGACCTGTCCCCACTAGTACTGTATCCCAGTGTTATACAGGGACAGACCTGTCCCCACCAATACTGTACCCCAGTGTTACACAGTGACAGACCTGTCCACACCAGGGCTGTCCCCCAGTGTTATACAGCGAGAGGCCTGTCCCCACCAGTACTCTACCTCAGTGTAACACAGTGTGAGACAGGAATAGACCTGTCCCCATCAGTATTGTAACATAATGGTATACAGAAATAGAATGTCCACACCAGTACTGTACCCCAGTGTTTTACACTCTCCAACCTGTTCCCGCCAGTACTGTACCACAGTATTACACAGGGACAGACATGTACCCAATAATGCTGTACCTCAGAGTTATACAGTGACAGACCTGTCCCTACCAGTACTGTACCCCAGTGTTATACAGTGACAGACCTGTCCCCACCAGTACTGTACCCCAGTGTTATACAGTGACAAACCTGTCCCCATAAGTACTGTACCCCAGTATTATACAGTGACAGACCTGTCCCCACCAGTACTGTACCCCAGTGTTATACAGTGACAGACCTGACCCTACCAGTACTGTACCCCAGTGTTATACAGTGACTGAACTGTCCCCACTAGTACTGTACCCCAGTGTTATACAGAGACAGCCCTGTCCCCACCAGTACTGTACTCCAGGGTTATACAGAGACAGACCTGTCCCCACCGGTACTGTACCCCAGTATTATACAGTGACAGACCTGTCCCCACCAGTACTGTACCCCAGAGTTATACAGAGACAGACCTGTCCCCATAAGTACTGTACCCCAGAGCTATACAGAGACAGACCTGTCCCCCACCAGTACTGTACCCCAGAGTTATACAGAGACAGACCTGTCCCCCACCAGTACTGTACCCCGGTGTGATACAGAGACAGACCTGTCCCCACCGGTACTGTACCCCAGTATTATACAGTGACAGACCTGTCCCCACCAGTACTGTACCCCAGTGTTATACAGAGACAGACCTGTCCCCCACCAGTACTGTACCCCAGTGTGATACAGAGACAGACCTGTCCCCACCAGTACTGTACCCCAGAGTTATACAGAGACAGACCTGTCCCCCACCAGTACTGTACCCCGGTGTGATACAGAGACAGACCTGTCCCCACCAGTACTGTACCCCAGAGTTATACAGAGACAGACCTGTCCCCCACCAGTACTGTACCCCAGTGTGATACAGAGACAGACCTGTCCCCACCAGTACTATACCCCAGTGTTATACAGTGACAGACCTGTCCCCACCAGTACTGTACCCCAATGTTATACAATGTCAGACCTGTCCCCACTAGTACTGTACCCCAGTGTGATACAGTGACAGACCTGTCCCCACCAGTACTGTACCACAGTGTTATACAGTGACAGACCTGTCCCCACCAGTACTGTACCCCAATGTTATACAGTGTCAGACCTGTCCCCACTAGTACTGTACCCCAGTGTGATACAGTGACAGACCTGTCCCCACCAGTACTGTACCCCAGTGTTATACAGGGACAGACCTGTCCCTACCAGTACTGTACCCCAGTGTTATACAGGGACAGACCTGTCCCCACCAGTACTGTACCACAGTGTTATACAGTGACAGACCTGTCCCCACCAGTACTGTACCCCAATGTTATACAGTGTCAGACCTGTCCCCACTAGTACTGTACCCCAGTGTGATACAGTGACAGACCTGTCCCCACCAGTACTGTACCCCAGTGTTATACAGGGACAGACCTGTCCCCACCAGTACTGTACCACAGTGTTATACAGTGACAGACCTGTCCCCACTAGTACTGTACCCCAGTGTTATACAGTGACAGACCTGTCCCCACCAGTACTGTACCCCAGAGTTATACAGAGACAGACCTGTCCCCACCAGTACTGTCCCCCAGTGTTATACAGTGACAGACCTGTCCCCACTAGTACTGTACCCGAGAGTTATACAGAGACAGACCTGTCCCCCACCAGTACTGGACCCCAGAGTTATACAGAGACAGACCTGTCCCCCACCAGTACTGTACCCCAGTGTGATACAGAAACAGACCTGTCCCCACCAGTACTGTACCCCAGTGTTATACAGTGACAGACCTGTCCCCACCAGTACTGTACCCCAGTGTTATACAGTGTCAGACCTGTCCCCACCAGTACTGTACCCCAGTGTTATACAGTGACAGACCTCTCCCCACCAGTACTGTACCCCAGTGTTATACAGTGACAGACCTGTCCCCACCAGTACTGTACCACAGTGTTATACAGAGACAGACCTGTCCCCACCAGTACTGTACCACAGTGTTATACAGTGACAGACCTGTCCCCACCAGTACTGTACCCCAATGTTATACAGTGTCAGACCTGTCCCCACCAGTACTGTACCCCAGTGTTATACAGTGACAGACCTGTCCCCACCAGTACTGTACCCCAGTGTTATACAGTGTCAGACCTGTCCCCACCAGTACTGTACCCCAATGTTATACAGTGACAGACCTGTCCCCACCAGTACTGTACCCCAGTGTTATACAGTGTCAGACCTGTCCCCACCAGTACTGTACCCCAGTGTTATACAGGGACAGACCTGTCCCCACCAGTGCTGTACCCCAGTGTTATACAGTGTCAGACCTGTCCCCACCAGTACTGTACCCCAGTGTTATACAGTGACAGACCTGTCCCCACCAGTACTGTACCCCAGTGTTATACAGTGACAGACCTGTCCCCACCAGTACTGTACCCCAGTCTTATACAGTGTCAGACCTGTCCCCACCAGTACTGTACCCCAGTGTTATAAATTCACTGACCTGTCCCCAACAGTACTGCACACTGTGTTATGCAAGGATAAACCTGTTCCCACCAATACTGCCTCACAGTGTTATACACTGACAGACCTGTCCCCACCAGTACTGTACCACAGTGTTATACAGAGACAGACCTGTCTCCACCAGTACTGTACCCCAGTATTATACAGTGACAGACCTGTCCCCACCAGTACTGTACCCCAGTGTTATACAGTGTCAGACCTGTCCCCTCCAGTACTGTACCACAGTGTTATACAGAGACAGACCTGTCCCCACCAGTACTGTACCCCAGTATTATACAGGGACAGACCTGTCCCCACCAGTACTGTACCCCAGTGTTATACAGTGACAGACCTGTCCCCACCAGTACTATACCCCAGTGTTATACAGTGTCAGACCTGTCCCCTCCAGTACTGTACCACAGTGTTATACAGAGACAGACCTGTCCCCACCAGTACTGTACCCCAGTATTATACAGTGACAGACCTGTCCCCACCAGTACTGTACCCCAGTGTTATACAGTGACAGACCTGTCCCCACCAGTACTGTACCCCAGAGTTATACAGAGACAGACCTGTCCCCACTAGCACTGTACCCCAGAGTTATACAGAGATAGACCTGTCCCGACCAGTACTGTACCCCAGAGTTATACAGTGACAGACCTGTCCCCACAGTACTGTACCCCAGTGTTATACAGTGTCAGACCTGTCCCCTCCAGTACTGTACCACAGTGTTATACAGAGACAGACCTGTCCCCACCAGTACTGTACCCCAGTATTATACAGTGACAGACCTGTCCCCACCAGTACTGTATCCCAGTGTTATACAGTGACAGACCTGTCCCCACCAGTACTGTACCCCAGTGTGATACAGAGACAGACCTGTCCTCACCAGTACTGTACCCCAGTCTTATACAGCGACAGTACTGTATCCCAGGGTTGTATAGTGACTTACTTTTCGAGTGTATGGCTAGCTATCCCAGCCTATCCAATCCTCCATTCCAGCCCGGACACTCTCCATCTCAGGCAGCTTCCTGGGGAATTCTCTGCCTCCTCTCCAGGAGTGTCCCCCCTTTGCCAAGTTAATGTGAATACTCGACGTTGCCCAGTGGTCTGTGTTCTTCCAGCATTACGTTGTTGCGTTTGGAATCTAATAAAGGCAGGTGCCCACCTTATTTCCCAGTGCTGGCCCTTGCCTCGTCACCTCTGCCTGAGTGCACTCCCACACAGCTTTCCAGGTGGAATTCCATCTCCCACCCTCTGCCGAGCTGACCTGTCTATCGATATGTTAGCTCTGAAGGTTGGTAAGTCCCCGGGGCCTGATGGTCTACATCCCAGGGGACTGAAGGTGGTGGCTCGGGAAATCGTGGATGCGTTGGTGATTATTTTCCAGAATTCGACAGATTCGGGATCAGTTCCTGCGGATCTGAGGGTGGCTAATGTTGTACCACTTTTAAGAAAGGTGGGAGAGAGAAAGCAGGAAAGTATAGACCAGTTAGTCTGACCTCAGTGGTGGGAAAGATGCTGGAGTCTATTATAAAGGATGAGATTACAGCACATCTGGATAGCAGTAACAGGATAGGTCAGAGTCAGCATGGATTTATGAAGGGGAAATCATGCTTGACTAATCTTCTGGAATTTTTTGAGGATGTAACTCTGAAGAAGGACGAGGGAGATCCAGTAGATGTAGTGTACCTGGACTTTCAGAAAGCTTTTGATAAAGTCCCACACAGGAGGTTAGTGAGCAAAATTAGGGTGCATGGTATTGGGGGCAAAGTACTGACTTGGATTGAAAGTTGGTTGGCTGATAGGAAACAAAGAGTAGTGATAAACGGCTCCATTTCGGAATGGCAGGCAGTGACCAGTGGGGTACCGCAGGGATCAGTGCTGGGATCGCAGCTTTTTACAATATATGTTAATGATATCGAAGATAGTATCAGCAATAACATTAGCAAATTTGCTGATGATACAAAGCTGGGTGGCAGGGTGAAATGTGATGAGGATGTTAGGAGATTACAGGGTGACCTGGACAGGTTAGGTGAGTGGTCAGATGCATGGCAGATGCAGTTTAATGTGGATAAATGTATGGTTATCCACTTTGGTGGCAAGAACAGGAAGGCAGATTACTACCTCAATGGAATCAATTTAGGTAAAGGGGCAGTACAGAGAGATCTGGGTGTTCTTGTACACCAGTCAATGAAGGTAAGCATGCAGGTACAGCAGGTAGTGAAGAAGGCTAATAGCATGCTGGCCTTCATAACAAGAGGGATTGAGTATAGAAGCAAAGAGGTTCTTCTGCAGCTGTACAGGGCCCTGGTGAGACCACACCTGGAGTACTGTGTGTAGTTCTGGTCTCCAAATTTGGCTATTGAGGGAGTGCAGTGTAGGTTCACGAGGTCAATTCCTGGAATGGCGGGATTACCTTACACTGAAAGACTGAAGCGACTGGGCTTGTATACCCTTGAGTTTAGAAGACTGAGAGGGGATCTGATTGAGACATATAAGATTATGAAAGGATTGGACACTCTGGCAGCAGTAAACATGTTTCCGCTGATGGGTGAGTGCCGAACCAGAGGACACAGCTTAAAAATACGGGGTAGACCATTTAGGACAGAGATGGGGAGAAACTTCTTCACCCGGAGAGTGGTGGCTGTGTGGAATGCTCTGCCCCAGAGGGCAGTGGAGGCCCAGTCTCTGGATTCATTAAGAAAGAGTTGGATAGAGCTCTCAAGGATAGTGGGATCAAGGGTTATGGAGATAAGGCAGGAAGAGGATACTAATTAGGAATGATCAGCCATGATCATATTGAATGGTGGTGCAGGCTCGAAGGGCTGAATGGCCTACTCCTGCATATGGTCTATTGACTAGACTGTTATGTTCAATAACTTCCCCTCCATCAAGGTTGGACAGACTGGCCTGTAACTTCCAATAACATCCCCACCATCAAGGTTAGACAGACTGGACTGTTACGTCCAAAAACCTCCCCATCATCGAGGTTAGACAGACTGGACTGTAACTTCCAATAATTTCCCCTCCACCGAGATTAAACAGACTGGCCTGTAATTTCCAAAAAACCTCCCCGTCATCGAGGTTACACAGACTGACCTGTAACTTCCAATAACTTGCCTACATGGAGGTTAGACAGACTGGTTTCTAACTTCAGCAATGGTCCTTCCTTGCCCACTTCATTCAGAATGGGATAATGTTGTGTCTCCTCCTGTCCTCACACACCTGACCCCTGGCCAGACAGAATTTGACATTGTCTGTCAGAGCCCCTGCGATACCTTTCATCCAGGCCAGTGAATTCATTCAAGTTTAAGGCAGCAATACCCATTTATGTCTTTCCTCTCATTCGTGTTCATTTGTTTTGCACAGTTCCTCAACCGATCCCCTGTATAAGTGAGTCTCCCTTTTCTAGTGAGGACACAGAAACAAGGTCCTCATTGAGGACTCTGCCCATGTTTTCTGCATCCACACACATTATCTCTCTGGTCCATACTGACCATACAAACTCCCCTGTAAATCTCTTGTTTCTGATATATTTTTTAAAAATCGATAGGTGTGCAGTCATTCCACCAAAAGAAGCTTTCTCATAGCCTCACATTGTTCCCCTAATCCTTTTTTTAGGATCACCCTGCATTTCATATTTGAGAAACTGCCAGTCAAAGGGCAGGAGCTGAGGGAGTGCCGCACTGTCGGAGGGTCAGTACTGTGGGAGTGCCGCACTGTCGGAGGGTCAGTGCTGAGGGAGTGCCGCACTGTCGGAGGGTCAGTGCTGTGGGAGTGCCGCACTGTCGGAGGGTCAGTGCTGAGGGAGTGCTGCACTGTCGGAGGGTCAGTGCTGTGGGAGTGCCGCACTGTCGGAGGGTCAGTGCTGAGGGAGTGCTGCACTGTCAGAGGGTCAGTGCTGAGGGAGTGCCGCACTGTCGGAGGGTCAGTGCTGAGGGAGTGGGCACTGTCGGAGGGTCAGTGCTGAGGGAGCATCGCACTGTCGGAGGGTCAGTACTGAGGGTGTGCTGCACTGTGGGAGGGTCAGTGCTGAGGGAGTGCCGCACTGTCGGAGGGTCAGTGCTGAGGGAGTGCTGCACTGTCGGAGGGTCAGTGCTGAGGGAGTGGGCACTGTCGGAGGGTCAGTGCTGAGGGAGTGGGCACTGACGGAGGGTCAGTGCTGAGGGAGTGCCGCACTGTCAGAGGGTCAGTGCTGAGGGAGTGTTGCACTGTCGGAGTGTCAGTGCTGAGGGAGTGCCTCACTGTCAGAGGGTCAGTGCTGAGGGAGCGCCGCACTGTTGGAGTGTCCGTGCTGAGGGAGTGCCACACTGTGGGAGGGTCAGTGCTGAGGGAGTGCCACACTGTCGGAGTGTCAGTGCTGAGGGAGTGCCTCACTGTCAGAGGGTCAGTGCTGAGGGAGCGCCGCACTGTTGGAGTGTCCGTGCTGAGGGAGTGCCACACTGTGGGAGGGTCAGTGCTGATGGAGTGCCACACTGTCAGAGGGTCAGCGCTGAGGGAGTGCCGCACAGTCGGAGGGTCAGCGCTGAGGGAGTGCCGCACTGTCGGGGGGTCAGTGCTGAGGGAGCGCCGCACTGTCAGAGGGTCAGTGCTGAGGGAGTGGCGCACTGTCGGAGGGTCAGCACTGAGGGAGTGCCGCACTGTCGGAGGGTCAGTGCTGAGGGAGTGCCGCACTGTCGGAGGGTCAGTGCTGAGGGAGTGGGCACTGTCGGAGGGTCAGTGCTGAGGGAGTGCCACACTGTCGAAGGGTCAGTGCTGAGGGAGTGCCACAGTGTCCAGTAGCCCGTCCCATAATGAGCCTTCGATGAACTGATGATTTCAGCATGATTACCAGCTGAAATGTTGGACACCCATTCTCTGTCCCCTTTATCAGGTGCACATCGGTGACTGTAACCCCGGGGGATTGAATTGGTGCTTATGGGTTTTGTCTGAGCCCACATTGTGAACGGTGTGAAGAAAAATCAAGCTGTACCTTCACTCTGAAGGTAACAGTGCCCTCCTCCCCTCCCACAGTGATGTGGCAGCGTTATTCTGGATCTCCCCCTGCTGTCCCTGATCTGGGAAGGCCTGATGGGAATAAACATCCACCACCGACCACGTGAGAACGGGTGTGCAGGACTTCCTGATATCCATCTCCAAAGGTCTCTGTGCCCTTGAGGAGCTCAGGTTTTGTACAGTAATGACGGTGGGTCAGGAGCTGAATCATTGTGGGAGCTGTGAAAATGATCAGCATGCCCAGTGTCAGGCAACCCAGCTTCGAAATCGCCTCGCACCGATCTGCTGAATGCTGCATCACATCAGGCCTCCAGAACATGCAGAGGGGAGGGAGGGAGGCAAAGAAGGGCTGAAAGGGAGAGAGAGGGAGGGAGAGAGGGAAAGAGAGAGAGAAACGGGGAGTTAGGGAGAGAGTGAGAAAGAAAAGAGAGAAGGAGGGAGAGAGTGAGACAGAGGGAGAAATGCACAGACCGAGTGTGAGAGAGGGGGATGGAACGAGATGGACAGAGGGAGGGAGAGAAAGAGAAAGAGACATAAAGAGAGGGAGAGAGAGGAGTGTTGTGGGGGGAAGACTAGAAAGACAGAGGAAGATGAAGAGGTGAAGCTGGAGAGAGAGAGAGAAAGAGAGAGAGATGGAGGAGAAGGTGGTGTGGGTGTATGTGGAAGGACAGTACATTTCCCAAGTGTGCTGCCTGGGCTCTGAGCTCCAGCCTCCTGTGTTCAGAAGTGACAAACCAAACAGGCCTGAGCTCCCAATGAGCAATCCACCCGCTCCTGAACCAGCCCCGACTAGCCCATACCCCAACCAGGCAGCAGTAATGTACACCATGAGGGAAGAGAGACACACTTCACTGAGTGGGGACAGAGAGAGAGAGAGAGAGAGAGAGAGAGAGAGAGCGTTAGAGGACCTTCCTGTATCTCGTCGTTACAACTATTGGATCAACTGGGAGCATCCATCAGATGATTCTGGAATACTGCAGTTATCCATTTGGGATGGAGGAGGAGGTCTTCCAGATTCACTGTTAAACACTGTCACCTTGTTGCCCAGAAACAGTGGCTCAGTGGTTAGCACTGCTGCCTCACAGCGCCTGAGATCTGGGTTCAATTCCCGCCTCTGGCGACTGACTGTGTGGAGTTTGCACGTTCTCCCCGTGTCTGCGTGGGTTTCCTCCGGGTGCTCCGGTTTCCTCCCACAGTCCAAAGATGTGCGGGTCAGGTGAATTGGCCATGCTAAATTGCCCATAGTGTTAGGTGAAGGGGTAAATGTAGGGGTATGGGTCTGGGTGGGTTGCGCTTCGGCGGGTCGGTGTGGACTTGTTGGGCTGAAGGGCCTAATCTGGGAAAAAGACCCTGAGAAATAGATACAGGAACAGGCCATTTGACTCCTTGAGCCTACGCCCCCAACAATTGGATCATGCCTGATCCAACATTCCTCACATCCATTTTCCAGCCTGGATTCTCCGGCTGATCGAGAACCTACCTTGGCCTTCAATATCCACAAGGACTCTACCCCCCGACAGCTCTCTGTCGCAAAGAATTCCAAAGACACCTAACTCTCTGAGGGTAGAATCTCCACCTCTTCAACTGCACTGTACAGTACAGAGACTATTCAGCCCATTGTATCTGTACTAGCTCCTGGAAGAGCCCCCCAGCTCATTACATTCTTCAGCCTGATCTCTGTAGCTCCCCAATCCTGGGACCCCCTAGATCCATGGAGAGTTACGCAGTTTGCCACTGGACACAGATGGACCCTCCCATGGTCACATCACTGATTGGCCACTCAGTGTTTCAGACAGAGGGGTGCAGGACAGTGTTCTGGGCCTGTTCAGGGATTACTCAGGGAACTGGGACCTCTGAAAGGCTGGCCTACCTGTTAGCCTGGGGAAGGCAGGCAGGGCTGTAGGTTCAGAATCACTTTACCCAAGAGTGAGGGATCGTCACAGGATCAAGGTGGATCCCCACAACGCAGAGAGAGGGAGACAGAGAGAGAGGGAGACAGAGAGAGAGGAAGAGGGAGACAGAGAGAGGGAGGCAAACAGAGAGGGAGAGAGATCAAGAGACAGAGAGAGAGAGGGAGACAAACAGGGAGACAGGGAGAGAGAGGAAGAGGGAGACAGAGAGAGGGAGGCAAACAGAGAGGGAGAGGGAGACAGGGAGAGAGAAACATGGGGAGATGGTGGGGGGGAAGAGTGTGTGTGTGTGTGTGTGTGTGTGTGTGTGTGCACATGTGCGCGCATGTGCATGTAACTGTATGTGTGTGAGAGTTATTGTGAGTGTGTGAATGTATATGTGTGTGTGTGCGTGCACGTGGGAGTGTGTGCATGTGCGTGTGTGTGTGTGTGTGTGTGTGGTGGGTCTGTAAGTGTGTGTGTGTGTGTCTGTGTCTGGTGGTGGTGGGGGGTCTGTAAGTGTGTGTGTGTTGTGTCTGGTGGGGGGGTCTGTAAGAGTGTGTGTGTGTGTGTGTTGTGTCTGGTGGGGGGGTCTGTAAGTGTGTATGTGTTGTGTGTGTGGTGGGGGGGTCTGTAAGTGTGTGTGTGTGTGTGTGTGGTGGGGGGGTCTGCAAGTGTATGTGTGTGTGTGTGGTGGGTCTGTAAGTGTGTGTATGTGTGTGTGTGTGTGTGTGTGTGCGTGCGTGTGTGTGTGTGTGGTGGTGGGTCTGTAAGTGTGTATGTGTGTGTGTGTGTGTGTGTGTGTGGTGGGGGGGAGTCTGTAAGTGTGTGTGTGTTGTGTGTGTGTGTTGTGTCTGGTGGGGGGGTCTGTAAGTGTGTGTGTGTGTGTGTATGTGTGTGTGTTGTGCCTGGTGGGGGGAGGTTTTCAGTAATATCTGTGGCCAGCCAGGAAGGATGGGCTGGACCTCATGGTGATCAGAGAGAGGAGAGTAGGGAAACGGGATAGCATCTCCACCAGAGCACCATGTTTGACTGGGAGAGTGGGCACACTGAGGGAACTGGCGACTGGTGTTTCAGAGGGACAGCTCCCGTCTGGCCATGCAGAGACAGGCAGAGGCACACAGAGCAGGTGGAAAACCACTTCTTCCCACAGGACAGGAAAGGACCAAGTCTGGAGAAAGTAACCCGCCAACAAACTCAAGCTCACAAGGAGATCAATGAGCAGCAGTTTTGGTTTAGCTGAGGAAAGGGTAGGATTTAGGGGGAGCATACAACCCCAGGAGGATATGTCAGGGAAAGCTTGGGAGAATGGAGGGCGAGAGATGCCTGTTGTGAACTCAACGAAACAACCTAATTAGCAGAGTCTGTCAGAACATCCCCGACGCAGAGTTTAACAGTTGGCCAATTGTCCGGCTTTATCAAGTCTACCCAATCCCCTCCTCACTGAGTCAGATGGCAGTAAAGTGTATGATAGTTGGCTGCATCAGCACGGAGTCACAGGCTAAAACCAGCAGAGATTAGCTGTAACCAGCAGACAGCAACACCCCTGAAAGGAGCCTGACGTCTTAATGCAGGTTGGCATGGCTTCTTCACAAAGTGCCAAATTGCAGGACCCAACTCGGGTAACCACATATATGCCCGGTGTTAACAACACTCAGGAGAAGAAATCACAAAGGAAAACTACATCAACTCCAGGTAACATTTGTCACTTGATTAACAAACAAAAATGGCAGTTGTAACTAATAACAGATAATACAAAGACCAAAGATTACTGTGTACCAGTCAGCTGGCCATACAAAATGGCCCCATTTTCGTGGGGCTAAAGTATTTTTTTTTTGCAAACTCTCACCTAGAATTCATTTTCCGTTTCCTGCCACGTTCTGGGGCGTGAGTAGTCGGCCTGACTTTCTCGCCCCACAAACACATGGTTTCCTCAGTGACTTCACGTAGCTGCGCACAGGGACGGTGCTGACAATGCTGGCCGCGTGGTGAAGGTTTCTGAGGCTTAACACAGGCCCGGGCTTTGCCAATGACATTTCAGATAACGTCCAGGACCGAGGGGATGGAAGGTTACCAGGAAGGGTGTGCAGGAAGGTAGAGGTGTGGTGAAAGTCTGACTGGCCATGAGCTGATTGAATGGTGGATCAGGATTGAGGATCCAACTGGGCCTACTCTCACGCCTTGTTCACATGCCTCCTGCTCTTGCAGGGAGCTTTCCGAAGGTCAGTTTCTCATCCCATTTCCACAGTAGTTAGAAACCAAACAAGACAGTGTCATTCCAACAGGGGCTCCCACAGTCTGTAATGTTAAAAGGTTAAATTGTACTTTCTCTCTGGACTCTGGCACGGTGGCTCAGTGATTAGCACTGCTACCTCACAGCGCCAGGGACCTGGGTTCGATTCTAGCCTCAGGCGACTGTCTGTGGGGTTTGCATGTTCTCCCCATGTGTGGGTTTCCTCCGGGTGCTCCAGTTTCCTCTCACAATCCAAAAATGTGCAGGTCAGGGTGGATTGGCCGTGGGAAATTGTCCCATAGTGCCCAGGGATGTGCAGGTTAGGGTGGATTGGCCGTGGGAAATTGTCCCATAGTGCCCAGGGATGTGCAGGTTAGGGTGGATTGGCCGTGGGAAATTGTCCCATAGTGCCCAGGGATGTGCAGGTTAGGGTGGATTGGCCGTGGGAAATTGTCCCATAGTGTCCAGTAATGTGCAGGTTAGGGTGGATTGGCCATGGGAAATAGTCCCATAGTGTCCAGGGATGTGCAGGTTAGGGTGGATTGGCCGTGGGAAATTGTCCCATAGTGTCCAGTAATGTGCAGGTTAGGGTGGAATGACCATGGGAAATTGTCCCATAGTGTCCAGGGATGTGCAGGTTAGGGTGGATTGGCCATGGGAAATTGTCCCATAGTGTCCAGGGATGTGCAGGTTAGGGTGGATTGGCCATGGGAAATTGTCCCATAGTGTCCAGGGATGTGCAGGTTAGGGTGGGTTGGCCATGGGAAATTGTCCCATATTGCCCAGAGGTGAGCGGGTTAGGTGTATTAGTCACGGGAAATGTAGGGTACTGGTGGGTTACTCTTTGGAGGGTTGGTGGGCCGAAAGGCCTGTTTCTGTACTGTAGGGATTCTGTGTTAATGTCATGTTAAAGGGTTAAACTGGACTGTCTTTCTCCAAGAAGCTGAACATTCTGGAAGTGGGTTGGGGGGACATTCAGTCTCACAGACAGATTGCAGGAATGTGAATGACTAGCCATTGGAATCCACCCCTCATCTGGGCAGTCACTTACTGCTACTCACCTGCTAGTATCAAATTAAACTCTCCTTCAGTCCCTTCCATTCAGAAATAGCCATCCACTGGCCAATCAAATTGGTTTTCATGATCATCCCCTGACGCTAGGACATATCCCCTACATCCCAGAGTCAGGAAATCGTCTGTATACAAATTCCTCAGGATTAGGGCATTTACATTCACATTATCCCCGAGGATGACCTCATCCTACCGCTGTCCCTGGGGTAACATGTGGTTCTGGTGGGTGGTGGGAGTGGCAGCCGGAGTACCTATGAGCATTACCAACTGACCCATAGAAAGGGGATGGGTTTCCTTTGTTCGGGCCACTTTTGACTCGACTTTGCATATCTGTGAGGAGGGTCAAAAGGGGTCACCTAGGGCACACAGCTTTAATAAACATTAACTGTTTGCAGATGTTAGAATACGCGAATTGCATCCCGTGTGCAAAACCTCGGGAAAAGGACCAACCACTGACGAGTACATTGCCTGGACCCGTCACATAAATACTGGGCTGACATTATCAGGACACAGGCTGAGGATTCTATGGCAAACTACACTTAAGTTTGTCCCACCATCTACAAGGCACAGGTCAGGAGGGGGAGGGAATACTCCCCACTTGCCCCTGGATGGGGGCAGCTCCCACAACACTCAAGAAGCTCGACACCATCCAGGGACAAAGCAGCCCCACACCCACAAACATCCCCTCCCTCCCTTACCCACTCCCCCCTCAGTAACAGCAGTGTGTACCATCCCCTCCCTCCCTTACCCACCCCCCCTCAGTAACAGCAGTGTGTACCATCCCCTCCCTCCCTTACCCACCCCCCCCTCAGTAACAGCAGTGTGTACCATCCCCTCCCTCCCTTACCCACCCCCCCTCAGTAACAGCAGTGTGTACCATCCCCTCCCTCCCTTACCCACCCCCCCCCTCAGTAACAGCAGTGTGTACCAGCTACAAGATGTCCTGCAGAAACTCACCAAAGACCCTCAGGCAGCACCTTCCAAACCCACGGCCCCTTCCATCCAGAAGGACAAGGGGGGGCAGTTACATGGGAACCCCACCCCCTGCACATTCCCCTCCGAGTCCCTCCCCATCCCGACTTGGGAATATATCACCGTTCCCTCAGTGTGGCTGGGTCAGAATCCTGGGATTCCCTCCCTCAGGGACATTGTGGGTCTACCCTCCAGCACATGGAGTGCAGCGGGTCAAGAAGGCAGCTCACCCCCACCTTCTCAAGGGGGGGCAACTAGGGACGGGGTGATAAATGCTGCCCCAGTCAGAGATATCCATGTCCCATGGATAACAAAAATATGAAAATATTTTCTAAAAACCATATTAATTGTCCACTGCAATAATCATGGATAATGAAGATATCAGTACACTCCCTAAAGGCATGTCAGTTATAAGGAACGCAATTTAGCCATTTCAGCAGTTAAAAGTACACAGAAGCTGCCTCAAAACTGAGCACCTAGGGAATACTCTGCCAGAATAAGACTTTCAGTTCATTTTGCTTCTCATTGAGAATCTAACCATTTCCCTCTTAATGATATTCCCCTGTGGATCAGCCTTCGAGCTAATGAATTAATTTCTTTCCCCTGTATTTTGTATAAAGTGAGAGGCATCAAGAAAACTTTAACCTAATTAATTGGAGTTCCAGTTGTTACAATAATGATCCAAGTTTCAAGATTTTAATTTTGTTTTTTAAAAATCTACAAGGTACAGGATAACCATCGATTGTGTCTCTGAGTAGGAGAAAGGTGGGGCGTAGGGTCAGATTCACAATAAAATTTAAAGCAGATGGTATATTGACTGACTCAAGTATTTTAGCATTGGGTCATCTGTTGAGAATAACTGACATCACAGGCTGATTTCCTGTGTGTCGCTAGTTATATTGGTCATTCGCAGTGTTTAAGTGCATCCTGTAGACTGTTGCTATGCAGTGTGTACACTCTGGGCTGTAGTCCATGTTTCAGAGAGTTAAAGATCCCACAACACCAGGTTACAGTCCAACAGATTTATTTGGAAGCACTAGCTTCATCCTTCATCAAGTGTACTCCACAACCACCTGATGAAGGAACAGCGCTCTGAAAGCTAGTGCTTCCAAATAAACCTGATGGACTATAACGTGGTTTTGTGGGATTTTTAACTCTCTGAAACATGGACTACAGCCAAGAGTGTACACACTGCATAGCAACAGTCTACAGGATGCACTTAAACACTGCGAATGACCAATATAACTAGCGACACACAGGAAATCAGCCTGTGATGTCAGTTATTGTCAACAGATGACCCAATGCTAAAATACATCTGCACAGACATGTTTAACAACACACACAGAAACACACACGGCCAGAGACACGGTTAATAGTAGGTCCTTCTGTGACATACATGGATAGGCAAGTGATTCCCACTCCATCAGAGCGCTGGTTCAAATGCAGATTGTGTGTAGATTAAAGTTTTTTTCGAGGAAGGGCGAGGTGTCTCTACCTATGAAGCACATCCACCTGACCACAGGCATTGTCACCACAATGACAGGCAAACAGCAGATCATCAGCTTTACAACAGTCAGAGTGAGCTGTCTCCAAGATACAGTCACAATGCGGACTATCACATTGCAGTGGTTGGAATGAGAGCACAACCCCCCAACACCAACCCCCTCACCGCTCCCCACCGCCTCCCCACCCCCACCATTGTTGTTCCTGTCTCACTGAGCACAGTCGCCAGCCTGGCTCTATCAGGGAGGACTCTCATTACTGGTTCCAGGCAGCACAAACCTACACTGAGACAACAGAAGTGCCATCCTTGTACTTGGCAGCTGCTAACCCGTGTGCCAGCACATGACAAACACAGCCCTACTTAGAACAGAACAGAATCTATTTACATGCATACAGACACACACACACAGACACACACACACACACACACACACACTCTCTCTCACACACACACACACACACACACACACACACACACCCCACACACAGAGACACACGCACACTGCAGCACGGTCTACAGAATCCATTTATACACACACACACACACACACACACACTCTCTCTCTCTCTCTCTCACACACACACACACATACACTCTCACACACACACACACTCACACACACACACACACACACACACACACACACACACACACACACACACACACACACACACACACACACACACACACACACACATTGCAGCACCTGGTTTGCAAAGTCTGTTTGAAGAAAGTATATGAACGACAGCCAATGAAATTCTGGACAGAAATTGCAGCAGTTCCCCTGAGAAAGGATTCCTTCATAACCTTCCAAAGAAAACTGGACAAGTTCCTGAAGGAGAAACATCCTGCAGGATATGGGATATATTTTACTCCACACGGAGAATCGCAGGTTATGGGGAAAGGCCAGGAAAATGGAGTTGAGGATGACCAGACCAGCTATGATCTCACTGGAGTCGAGTGTGTGGTGCTGGAAAAGCACAGCAGGTCAGGCAGCATCCGAGGAGCAGGAAAATCAATGTTTCGGGCAAAAGCCCTTCATCGGGAATTGGCTTTTGCCCAAAAAGTCAATTCTCCTGCCCCTTGGATGCTGCCTGACCTGCTGTGCTTTTCCAGCACCACTCTAAACTTGACTCTAATCTCCAGCATCTGCAGTCCTCTCTTTTGGCTAGATGATCTCATCGGGCTGACTCAATGGGCTGAATGGCCGACTGCTTCTCCGACGCCTTATTGGGGAGCAGTGGAACGAACTGGATAGTCTGTCCAAAGAGCTGTTAGTAATTCACTGGGATAACTGATCACTTTCAGTGCTATGATTCTGTCGGTGGGACGTGGCTCCATACCAACTGGTTTGTTAATCTCAAGGGCACAATAAGAACGGGGGCTGCTCCTAAAAAGCCCGCACCTGCCAGTGAACTGTACTGTGCTGGTAGGACACAGCTACAAGTCCCCTGTTACGTGCATCTGCTTGTACTGAGCCTGCAGAAAGGACTTCAGGTGCTCAGAGGTTGAGAAATCGCCTTTTATTTACACACAGCGATTGGCATGATCACGTCACATTACAGCGACAATTCACTCAGCAGTTATTGTGACATCTTAAACATTCAGCTGTTTAATTGACTGGTTTGGGGAAACTGCCTAATCAGCTGTTTGTCTGCAATCTTGGAATCCCCACAGTGTGGGAGCAGGCTGTTTGGCCGATAACATCCACACCGCCCCTCCTACAGGCATCCCATCCAAAACCACACCCCCACCCCATCCCAATTCAATCTGCATTTCCCATGACCAACCCACTTTGTCTAGACATCCCTGGGCACTATGGGACAATTTCCCATGGCCAACCCACCCTAACCTGCACATCCCTGGGCACTATGGGACAATTTCCCATGGCCAATCCACCCTAACCTGCACATCCCTGGGCACTATGGGACAATTTCCCATGGCCAACCCACCCTAACCTGCACATCCCTGGACACTACGGGACAATTTCCCACAGCCAATCCACCCTAACCTGCACATCCCTGGGCACTATGGGACAATTTCCCATGGCCAATCCACCCTAACCTGCACATCCCTGGGCACTATGGGACAATTTCCCATGGCCAACCCACCCTAACCTGTACATCCCTGGACACTATGGGACAATTTCCCATGGCCAATCCACCCTAACCTGCACATCCCTGGGCACTATGGGACAATTTCCCATGGCCAACCCACCCTAACCTGCACATCCCTGGACACTATGGGACAATTTCCCATGGCCAATCCACCCTAACCTGCACATCCCTGGGCACTATGGGACAATTTCCCATGGCCAACCCACCCTAACCTGCACATCCCTGGACACTACGGGACAATTTCCCACAGCCAATCCACCCTAACCTGCACATCCCTGGACACTATGGGACAATTTCCCATGGCCAACCCACCCTAACCTGCACATCCCTGGACACTATGGGACAATTTCCCATGGCCAACCCACCCTAACCTGCACATCCCTGGACACTATGGGACAATTTCCCCTGGCCAATCCACCCTAACCTGCACATCCCTGGGCACTGTGGGACAATTTCCCATGGCCAACCCACCCTAACCTGCACATCCCTGGGCACTATGGGACAATTTCCCATGGCCAATCCACCCTAACCTGCACATCCCTGGGCACTATGGGACAATTTCCCATGGCCAATCCACCCTAACCTGCACATCCCTGGACACTATGGGACAATTTCCCATGGCCAATCCACCCTAACGTGCACATCCCTGGACACTATGGGGCAATTTCCCATGGCCAATCTACCCTAACCTGCACATCCCTGGACACTATGGGACAATTTCCCATGGCCAATCCACCCTAACGTGCACATCCCTGGACACTATGGGGCAATTTCCCATGGCCAATCTACCCTAATCTGCACATCCCTGGACACTATGGGACAATTTCCCATGGCCAATCTACCCTAACCTGCACATCTCTGGACACTATGGGACAAATTCCCATGGCCAATCTACCCTAATCTGCACATCCCTGGGCACTATGGGACAATTTCCCATGGCCAATCCACCCTAACCTGCATATCCCTGGGCACTATGGGACAATTTCCCATGGCCAACCCACCCTAACCTGCACATCCCTGGGCACTATGGGAAAATTTCCCATGGCCAACCCACCCTAACCTGCACATCCCTGGGCACTATGGGACAATTTCCCATGGCCAATCCATCCAAACTTGCACATCCCTGGGCACTATGGGACAATTTCCCGTGGACAACCCACCCTAACCTGCACATCCCTGGGCATTATGGGACAATTCAGCACAGCCAATCCACCCTAACCTGCACATCCCTGGACACTATGTGACAATTTCCCATGGCCAACCCAACCTAACCTGCACATCCCTGGGCACTATGGGACAATTTCCCATGGCCAACCAACTCTAACCTGCACATCCCAGGACACTTTGGGACAATTTCCCATGGCCAATCCACCCTAACCTGCACATCCCTGGACACTATGGGACAATTTACCATGGTCAACCCACCCTAACCTGCACATCCCAGGAAACTATGGGACAATTTCCCATGGCCAATCCACCCTAACCTGCACATCCCAGGACACTATGGGACAATTTCACACGGCCAATCCACCCTAACCTGCACATCCCTGGACACTATGGGACAATTTCCCATGGCCAACCAACTCTAACCTGCACATCCCTGGACACTATGGGACAATTTCCCATGGCCAACCCACCCTAACCTGCACATCCCTGGGCACTATGGGACAATTTCCCATGGCCAATCCACCCTAAACTGCACATCCCTGGGCACTATGGGACAATTTACCATGGCCAATCCACCATAACCTGCACATCCCTGGGCACTATGGGACAATTTCCCATGGCCAACCCACCCTAACCTGCACATCCCTGGGCACTATGGGACAATTTCCCATGGCCAGTCCACCCTAACCTGCACATCCCTGGACACTATGGGACAATTTCCCATGGCCAATCCACCCTAACGTGCACATCCCTGGACACTATGGGGCAATTTCCCATGGCCAATCTACCCTAACCTGCACATCTCTGGACACTATGGGACAAATTCCCATGGCCAATCTACCCTAACCTGCACATCTCTGGACACTATGGGACAAATTCCCATGGCCAATCTACCCTAATCTGCACATCCCTGGGCACTATGGGACAATTTCCCATGGCCAATCCACCCTAACCTGCATATCCCTGGGCACTATGGGACAATTTCCCATGGCCAACCCACCCTAACCTGCACATCCCTGGGCACTATGGGAAAATTTCCCATGGCCAACCCACCCTAACCTGCACATCCCTGGGCACTATGGGACAATTTCCCATGGCCAATCCACCCAAACTTGCACATCCCTGGGCACTATGGGACAATTTCCCGTGGACAGCCCACCCTAACCTGCACATCCCTGGGCATTATGGGACAATTCAGCACAGCCAATCCACCCTAACCTGCACATCCCTGGACACTATGTGACAATTTCCCATGGCCAACCCAACCTAACCTGCACATCCCTGGGCACTATGGGACAATTTCCCATGGCCAACCAACTCTAACCTGCACATCCCAGGACACTACGGGACAATTTCCCATGGCCAATCTACCCTAATCTGCACATCCCTGGGCACTATGGGACAATTTCCCATGGTCAACCCACCCTAACCTGCACATCCCAGGAAACTATGGGACAATTTCCCACGGCCAATCCACCCTAACCTGCACATCCCAGGACACTATGGGACAATTTCACACGGCCAATCCACCCTAACCTGCACATCCCTGGACACTATGGGACAATTTCCCATGGCCAACCAACTCTAACCTGCACATCCCAGGACACTATGGGACAATTTCCCATGGCCAATCCACCCTAACCTGCACATCCCTGGGCACTATGGGACAATTTCCCATGGCCAACGCACCCTAACCTGCACATCCCTGGGCACTATGGGACAATTTCCCATGGCCAATCTACCCTAACCTGCACATCCCTGGTCACTATGGGACAATTTCCCATGGCCAACCCACCCTAACTTGCACATCCCTGGGCACTATGGGGCAATTTCCCATGGCCAATCCACCCTAACCTGCACATCCCTGGGCACTATGGGACAATTTCCCATGGCCGAGCCACCCTAACCTGCACATCCCTGGGCACTACGGGACAATTTCCCATGGCCAATCCACCCTAACCTGCACATCCCTGGGCACTATGGGACAATTTCCCATGGCCAATCCACCCTAACCTGCACATCCCTGGACACTATGGGACAATTTCCCATGGCCAACCCACCCTAACCTGCACATCCCTGGGCACTATGGGACAATTTCCCATGGTCAACGCACCCTAACCTGCACATCCCTAGGCACTATGGGACAATTTCCCATGGCCAATCTACCCTAACCTGCACATCCCTGGGCACTATGGGACAATTTCCCATGGCCAATCTGCCCTACCCTGCACATCCCTGGACACTATGGGACAATTTCCCATGGCCAACCCACCCTAACCTGCACATCCCTGGACACTATGGGACAATTTCCCATGGTCAACCCACCCAAACCTGCACATCCCTGGAGACTACGGGGCAATTTCCCATGGCCAACCCACCCTAACCTGCACATCACTAGGCACTATGGGACAATTTCCCACGGCTAACCCACCCTAACCTGCACATCACTAGGCACTATGGGACAATTTCCCTGGCCAACCCACCCTAACCTGCACATCCCTGGGCACTATGGGACAATTTCCCATGGCCAATCCGCCCTAACCTGCACATCCCTGGACACTATGGGACAATTTCCCATGGCTAACCCACCCTAACCTGCACATCCCTGGACACTATGGGACGATTTCCCATGGCCAATCCACCCTAACCAGCACATCCCTGGACACTATGGGACAATTTAGCACAGCCAACCCACCCTAACCTGCACATCCCTGGATACTATGGGACAATTTCCCATGGCCAACCCACCATAACCTGCACATCCCTGGACACTATGGGACAATTTCCCATGGCCACTCCACCCTAACCAGCACATCACTGGGCACTATGGGACAATTTCCCATGGCCGATCCACCCAAACCTGCACATCCCTGGGCACTATGGGACAATTTCCCACGGCCAAACCACTCTAACCTGCACATCCCTGGGCACTATGGGACAATTTCCCACGGCCAAACCACCCTAACCTGCACATCCCTGGGCACTATGGGACAATTTCCCATGGCCAACACACCCTAACTTACACATCACTGGACACTATGGGACAATTTCCCATGGCCAATCCACCCTAACCTGCACATCCCTGGACACTATGGGACAATTTCCCATGGCCAACCCACCCTAACCTGCACATCCCTGGGCACTATGGGACAATTTCCCATGGTCAACGCACCCTAACCTGCACATCCCTAGGCACTATGGGACAATTTCCCATGGCCAATCTACCCTAACCTGCACATCCCTGGGCACTATGGGACAATTTCCCATGGCCAATCTGCCCTACCCTGCACATCCCTGGACACTATGGGACAATTTCCCATGGCCAACCCACCCTAACCTGCACATCCCTGGACACTATGGGACAATTTCCCATGGTCAACCCACCCAAACCTGCACATCCCTGGAGACTACGGGGCAATTTCCCATGGCCAACCCACCCTAACCTGCACATCACTAGGCACTATGGGACAATTTCCCACGGCTAACCCACCCTAACCTGCACATCACTAGGCACTATGGGACAATTTCCCTGGCCAACCCACCCTAACCTGCACATCCCTGGGCACTATGGGACAATTTCCCATGGCCAATCCGCCCTAACCTGCACATCCCTGGACACTATGGGACAATTTCCCATGGCTAACCCACCCTAACCTGCACATCCCTGGACACTATGGGACGATTTCCCATGGCCAATCCACCCTAACCAGCACATCCCTGGACACTATGGGACAATTTAGCACAGCCAACCCACCCTAACCTGCACATCCCTGGATACTATGGGACAATTTCCCATGGCCAACCCACCCTAACCTGCACATCCCTGGACACTATGGGACAATTTCCCATGGCCACTCCACCCTAACCAGCACATCACTGGGCACTATGGGACAATTTCCCATGGCCGATCCACCCAAACCTGCACATCCCTGGGCACTATGGGACAATTTCCCACGGCCAAACCACTCTAACCTGCACATCCCTGGGCACTATGGGACAATTTCCCACGGCCAAACCACCCTAACCTGCACATCCCTGGGCACTATGGGACAATTTCCCATGGCCAACACACCCTAACTTACACATCACTGGACACTATGGGACAATTTCCCATGGCCAACCCAACCTAACCTGCACATCCCTGGACACTATGGGACAATTTCCCATGGCCAATCCGCCCTAACCTGCACATCCCTGGGCACTGTGGGACAATTTCCCATGGCCAATCCACCCTAACCTGTATATCCATGGGCACTATGGGACAATTTCCCATGGCCAATCCGCCCTAACCTGCACATCCCTGGGCACTGTGGGACAATTTCCCATGGCCAATCCACCCTAACCTGTATATCCATGGGCACTATGGGACAATTTCCCATGGTCAACCCACCCTAACCTGCACATCCCTGGGCACTATGGGACAATTTCCCATGGCCAACCCACCCTAACCTGCACATCCCTGGACACTACGGGACAATTTCCCACAGCCAATCCACCCTAACCTGCACATCCCTGGGCACTATGGGACAATTTCCCATGGCCAATCCACCCTAACCTGCACATCCCTGGGCACTATGGGACAATTTCCCATGGCCAACCCACCCTAACCTGTACATCCCTGGACACTATGGGACAATTTCCCATGGCCAATCCACCCTAACCTGCACATCCCTGGGCACTATGGGACAATTTCCCATGGCCAACCCACCCTAACCTGCACATCCCTGGACACTATGGGACAATTTCCCATGGCCAATCCACCCTAACCTGCACATCCCTGGGCACTATGGGACAATTTCCCATGGCCAACCCACCCTAACCTGCACATCCCTGGACACTACGGGACAATTTCCCACAGCCAATCCACCCTAACCTGCACATCCCTGGACACTATGGGACAATTTCCCATGGCCAACCCACCCTAACCTGCACATCCCTGGACACTATGGGACAATTTCCCATGGCCAACCCACCCTAACCTGCACATCCCTGGACACTATGGGACAATTTCCCCTGGCCAATCCACCCTAACCTGCACATCCCTGGGCACTGTGGGACAATTTCCCATGGCCAACCCACCCTAACCTGCACATCCCTGGGCACTATGGGACAATTTCCCATGGCCAATCCACCCTAACCTGCACATCCCTGGGCACTATGGGACAATTTCCCATGGCCAATCCACCCTAACCTGCACATCCCTGGACACTATGGGACAATTTCCCATGGCCAATCCACCCTAACGTGCACATCCCTGGACACTATGGGGCAATTTCCCATGGCCAATCTACCCTAACCTGCACATCCCTGGACACTATGGGACAATTTCCCATGGCCAATCCACCCTAACGTGCACATCCCTGGACACTATGGGGCAATTTCCCATGGCCAATCTACCCTAATCTGCACATCCCTGGACACTATGGGACAATTTCCCATGGCCAATCTACCCTAACCTGCACATCTCTGGACACTATGGGACAAATTCCCATGGCCAATCTACCCTAATCTGCACATCCCTGGGCACTATGGGACAATTTCCCATGGCCAATCCACCCTAACCTGCATATCCCTGGGCACTATGGGACAATTTCCCATGGCCAACCCACCCTAACCTGCACATCCCTGGCCACTATGGGAAAATTTCCCATGGCCAACCCACCCTAACCTGCACATCCCTGGGCACTATGGGACAATTTCCCATGGCCAATCCATCCAAACTTGCACATCCCTGGGCACTATGGGACAATTTCCCGTGGACAACCCACCCTAACCTGCACATCCCTGGGCATTATGGGACAATTCAGCACAGCCAATCCACCCTAACCTGCACATCCCTGGACACTATGTGACAATTTCCCATGGCCAACCCAACCTAACCTGCACATCCCTGGGCACTATGGGACAATTTCCCATGGCCAACCAACTCTAACCTGCACATCCCAGGACACTTTGGGACAATTTCCCATGGCCAATCCACCCTAACCTGCACATCCCTGGACACTATGGGACAATTTACCATGGTCAACCCACCCTAACCTGCACATCCCAGGAAACTATGGGACAATTTCCCATGGCCAATCCACCCTAACCTGCACATCCCAGGACACTATGGGACAATTTCACACGGCCAATCCACCCTAACCTGCACATCCCTGGACACTATGGGACAATTTCCCATGGCCAACCAACTCTAACCTGCACATCCCTGGACACTATGGGACAATTTCCCATGGCCAACCCACCCTAACCTGCACATCCCTGGGCACTATGGGACAATTTCCCATGGCCAATCCACCCTAAACTGCACATCCCTGGGCACTATGGGACAATTTACCATGGCCAATCCACCATAACCTGCACATCCCTGGGCACTATGGGACAATTTCCCATGGCCAACCCACCCTAACCTGCACATCCCTGGGCACTATGGGACAATTTCCCATGGCCAGTCCACCCTAACCTGCACATCCCTGGACACTATGGGACAATTTCCCATGGCCAATCCACCCTAACGTGCACATCCCTGGACACTATGGGGCAATTTCCCATGGCCAATCTACCCTAACCTGCACATCTCTGGACACTATGGGACAAATTCCCATGGCCAATCTACCCTAACCTGCACATCTCTGGACACTATGGGACAAATTCCCATGGCCAATCTACCCTAATCTGCACATCCCTGGGCACTATGGGACAATTTCCCATGGCCAATCCACCCTAACCTGCATATCCCTGGGCACTATGGGACAATTTCCCATGGCCAACCCACCCTAACCTGCACATCCCTGGGCACTATGGGAAAATTTCCCATGGCCAACCCACCCTAACCTGCACATCCCTGGGCACTATGGGACAATTTCCCATGGCCAATCCACCCAAACTTGCACATCCCTGGGCACTATGGGACAATTTCCCGTGGACAGCCCACCCTAACCTGCACATCCCTGGGCATTATGGGACAATTCAGCACAGCCAATCCACCCTAACCTGCACATCCCTGGACACTATGTGACAATTTCCCATGGCCAACCCAACCTAACCTGCACATCCCTGGGCACTATGGGACAATTTCCCATGGCCAACCAACTCTAACCTGCACATCCCAGGACACTACGGGACAATTTCCCATGGCCAATCTACCCTAATCTGCACATCCCTGGGCACTATGGGACAATTTCCCATGGTCAACCCACCCTAACCTGCACATCCCAGGAAACTATGGGACAATTTCCCACGGCCAATCCACCCTAACCTGCACATCCCAGGACACTATGGGACAATTTCACACGGCCAATCCACCCTAACCTGCACATCCCTGGACACTATGGGACAATTTCCCATGGCCAACCAACTCTAACCTGCACATCCCAGGACACTATGGGACAATTTCCCATGGCCAATCCACCCTAACCTGCACATCCCTGGGCACTATGGGACAATTTCCCATGGCCAACGCACCCTAACCTGCACATCCCTGGGCACTATGGGACAATTTCCCATGGCCAATCTACCCTAACCTGCACATCCCTGGACACTATGGGACAATTTCCCATGGCCAACCCACCCTAACTTGCACATCCCTGGGCACTATGGGGCAATTTCCCATGGCCAATCCACCCTAACCTGCACATCCCTGGGCACTATGGGACAATTTCCCATGGCCGAGCCACCCTAACCTGCACATCCCTGGGCACTACGGGACAATTTCCCATGGCCAATCCACCCTAACCTGCACATCCCTGGGCACTATGGGACAATTTCCCATGGCCAATCCACCCTAACCTGCACATCCCTGGACACTATGGGACAATTTCCCATGGCCAACCCACCCTAACCTGCACATCCCTGGGCACTATGGGACAATTTCCCATGGTCAACGCACCCTAACCTGCACATCCCTAGGCACTATGGGACAATTTCCCATGGCCAATCTACCCTAACCTGCACATCCCTGGGCACTATGGGACAATTTCCCATGGCCAATCTGCCCTACCCTGCACATCCCTGGACACTATGGGACAATTTCCCATGGCCAACCCACCCTAACCTGCACATCCCTGGACACTATGGGACAATTTCCCATGGTCAACCCACCCAAACCTGCACATCCCTGGAGACTACGGGGCAATTTCCCATGGCCAACCCACCCTAACCTGCACATCACTAGGCACTATGGGACAATTTCCCACGGCTAACCCACCCTAACCTGCACATCACTAGGCACTATGGGACAATTTCCCTGGCCAACCCACCCTAACCTGCACATCCCTGGGCACTATGGGACAATTTCCCATGGCCAATCCGCCCTAACCTGCACATCCCTGGACACTATGGGACAATTTCCCATGGCTAACCCACCCTAACCTGCACATCCCTGGACACTATGGGACGATTTCCCATGGCCAATCCACCCTAACCAGCACATCCCTGGACACTATGGGACAATTTAGCACAGCCAACCCACCCTAACCTGCACATCCCTGGATACTATGGGACAATTTCCCATGGCCAACCCACCATAACCTGCACATCCCTGGACACTATGGGACAATTTCCCATGGCCACTCCACCCTAACCAGCACATCACTGGGCACTATGGGACAATTTCCCATGGCCGATCCACCCAAACCTGCACATCCCTGGGCACTATGGGACAATTTCCCACGGCCAAACCACTCTAACCTGCACATCCCTGGGCACTATGGGACAATTTCCCACGGCCAAACCACCCTAACCTGCACATCCCTGGGCACTATGGGACAATTTCCCATGGCCAACACACCCTAACTTACACATCACTGGACACTATGGGACAATTTCCCATGGCCAATCCACCCTAACCTGCACATCCCTGGACACTATGGGACAATTTCCCATGGCCAACCCACCCTAACCTGCACATCCCTGGGCACTATGGGACAATTTCCCATGGTCAACGCACCCTAACCTGCACATCCCTAGGCACTATGGGACAATTTCCCATGGCCAATCTACCCTAACCTGCACATCCCTGGGCACTATGGGACAATTTCCCATGGCCAATCTGCCCTACCCTGCACATCCCTGGACACTATGGGACAATTTCCCATGGCCAACCCACCCTAACCTGCACATCCCTGGACACTATGGGACAATTTCCCATGGTCAACCCACCCAAACCTGCACATCCCTGGAGACTACGGGGCAATTTCCCATGGCCAACCCACCCTAACCTGCACATCACTAGGCACTATGGGACAATTTCCCACGGCTAACCCACCCTAACCTGCACATCACTAGGCACTATGGGACAATTTCCCTGGCCAACCCACCCTAACCTGCACATCCCTGGGCACTATGGGACAATTTCCCATGGCCAATCCGCCCTAACCTGCACATCCCTGGACACTATGGGACAATTTCCCATGGCTAACCCACCCTAACCTGCACATCCCTGGACACTATGGGACGATTTCCCATGGCCAATCCACCCTAACCAGCACATCCCTGGACACTATGGGACAATTTAGCACAGCCAACCCACCCTAACCTGCACATCCCTGGATACTATGGGACAATTTCCCATGGCCAACCCACCATAACCTGCACATCCCTGGACACTATGGGACAATTTCCCATGGCCACTCCACCCTAACCAGCACATCACTGGGCACTATGGGACAATTTCCCATGGCCGATCCACCCAAACCTGCACATCCCTGGGCACTATGGGACAATTTCCCAAGGCCAAACCACTCTAACCTGCACATCCCTGGGCACTATGGGACAATTTCCCACGGCCAAACCACCCTAACCTGCACATCCCTGGGCACTATGGGACAATTTCCCATGGCCAACACACCCTAACTTACACATCACTGGACACTATGGGACAATTTCCCATGGCCAACCCAACCTAACCTGCACATCCCTGGACACTATGGGACAATTTCCCATGGCCAATCCGCCCTAACCTGCACATCCCTGGGCACTGTGGGACAATTTCCCATGGCCAATCCACCCTAACCTGTATATCCATGGGCACTATGGGACAATTTCCCATGGCCAACCCACCCTAACCTGCACATCCCTGGGCACTATGGGACAATTTCCCATGGCCAATCCACCCTAACCTGCACATCCCTGGACACTCTGGGACAATTTCCCATGGCCAATCCGCCCTAACCTGCACATCCCTGGACACTATGGGACAATTTCCCATGGCCAATCCACCCTAACCTGCACATCTCTGGGCACTATGGGACAATTTCCCATGGCCAATCCACCCTAACCTGCACATCTCTGGGCACTATGGGACAATTTCCCATGGCTAACCCACCCTAACCTGCACATCCCTGGACACTATGGGTGGAAACCGGAGCACCTGGAGCAAAACCATGTGAACACGGGGAGAATGTGCAAACTCCACACAGACAGTCGCCCGGGGCTGGTATCAAATCCGGATTTCTTGCGCAGTCAGGCAGCAGTGCTCACCACTGAGCCACTGTGCCCTCCCTCAAACTGTTATTGTGATGGTGACAGTGACCATAATCACCATGTGTGAAAACCCATCTGGCTCACTCCTGCCTGTTCAGAAACGGAATCTGCAGTTCTTACTCAGTCTGACCCACATACAACTCAGCATTGACCCCCCGACAATGCGGCGCTCCCTCAGCACTGACCCTCCGACAGTGCGGCACTCCCTCAGCACTGACCCTCCGACAGTGCGGCGCTCCCTCAGCACTGACCCTCCGACAGTGCTGCACTCCCTCAGCACTGACCCTCCGACAGTGCAGCACTCCCTCAGCACTGACCCTCTGACAGTGCAGCACTCCCTCAGCACTGACCCTCTGACAGTGCGGCGCTCCTTCAGCACTGACCCTCCGACAGTGCGGCACTCCCTCAGCACTCACCCACTGACAGTGCGGCACTCCCTCAGCACTCACCCACTGACAGCATTGACCGTCCAACAGTGTGGCACTCCCTCAGTGCCAACCCTCCGACAGTGCCCGCTCCCTCAGCACTGACCCTCCGCCAGTGCAGTGCTCCCTCAGCACTGAGTATCCTATTGAGCACTGGGAGAGTGTTTTTGTCCTCAGCAGCTCGAGATGAAGCTTGAATCTATGATGTTCTGACTCATGGATAAAAAGAGCTCCCTGCTGAGCTGGGAATGATGGGTCAAATAAGTGAAATTCTGTAAAACCTTAACAAACAAAAAAGGATGATCAATTGGATTTTAATCTGGATAAGTGGTCTAACATTGTGCAGGGACAGTGAGATGTGCCAGGAATTGACGAATATTCATTGGCAGTGAGAAATAATTGGCTGTGGGTAATCTGCCGTTCCCTGGATATATTCAATCATTGTCACCAGAGCTGATCAGACATTACGAGGCATCTCAAGGACATTTGGTTTTGAGCTGAATCAGCATCTTTGAATCCAGCCGAACTCAGTGCTGGGATTGGATTTGGGATTGTGTGCCGTGCAGACAGCTGCAGTTCCATGAGGGAACGCAGCCCCCCACCTCGAGAACAGTCACATCATTGATCCCAGAAGTAAGATAGATAGGATAGTGAAGAAGCCGTTTGGTATGCTTTCCTTTATTGGTCAGAGTATTGAGTACAGGAGTTGGGAGGTCATGTTGCGGCTGTACAGGACATTGGTTAGGCCACTGTTGGAATATTGCGTGCAATTCTGGTCTCCTTCCTATCGGAAAGATGTTGTGAAACTTGAAAGGGTTCAGAAAAGATTTACAAGGATGTTGCCTGAAGAAACAGTCAGACAGTCTACGTTACAACCACCTGCATTTATATGGTGCCTCTGCCATTTGAAACCTCCTAATGCATTTCAGGAGTAGTTAGAAAACAAAGTTTGAGAATGACTTTCAAAAGGAGATATCAGGGCAAAAGTTCAAACGCATTGCTTACTGAGGTTGGTCTTAAGGAATGCCTTAAGGAATACGAAGAAAGATGTTGGGGGAGAGGGTTGAGGGAGGGAATTCTACAGGAAGGGTCTAGGCAGCTGATGGCACAGTCACCAATGGTGAAGCGATGGCAATTGTTGGATGGTCAAAGGGCTGGAACTGCAGGAGCACGGAGACCTGAGAGTGTTGAGGCTGGAGGTATGGAGATGGGGAGGGGTTAAACTTTCTGCAGGTTTGGACATGGATGAGAATTTCATTCAGTTTGGATTGACGCTCCAGCAATGTCAGAAGGCAAATGCTGAGGGAATGGGTACTGTTGGAGGGTCATAGAGATGTACAGCACAGAAACAGACCCTTCGCCCTAATTGTCAATGCCGACCAGATATCCCAACCTAATCTAGTCCCATTTGCCAGCACTTCCCTCCAAACCCTTCCTATTCATATACCCATCCAGATGTCTTTTAAATGTTGTAATTGTACCAGCCTCCACCACTTCCTCTGGCAGCTCATTCCATACACGTACCACCCTCTGCGTGAAAAAGTTGTCCTTTAGGTCTCTTTTATACCTTTTCCCTCTCACCCTCAACCTATGCCTCTGCCTATGGGCAGCACGGTGGCACAGTGGTTAGCACTGCTGCCTCACAGCGCCTGAGACCCGGATTCAATTCCCGACTCAGGCGACTGACTGTGTGGAGTTTGCACGTTCTCCCCGTGTCTGCGTGGGTTTCCTCCGGGTGCTCCGGTTTCCTCCCACAGCCCAAAGATGTGCAGGTCAGGTGAATTGGCCATGCTAAATTGCCCGTAGTGTTAGGTAAGGGGTAAATGTAGGGGTATGGGTGGGTTGCGCTTTGGCGGGTCGGTGTGGACTTGTTGGGCCGAAGGGCCTGTTTCCACACTGTAAGTAATCTAATCTAATCTAATCTATGCCCTCTAGTTCTGGACTCGCCATCCCAGTGAAAAAACCTTGTCTATTTACCCTATCCATGCCCCTCATGATTTTATAAACCTCTAGAAGGTCACCCCTCAGCCTCCGACACTCCAGGGAAAACAGCCCCAGCCTGTTCAGCCTCTCCCTGTAGCTCAGATCCTCCAATCCTGGCAACATACTTGTAAATCTTTTCTGAACCCTTTCAGGTTTCACAACATCTTTCCGATAGGAAGGAGACCAGAATTGCACACAATATTCCAACAGTGGCCTAACCAACATCCTGTACATCCGCAACATGACCTCCCAACTCCTGTACCCAATACTCTGACCAATAAAGGAAAGCAAACCAAACGCCTTCTTCACTATCCTATCTACCTGCGACTCCACTTTCAAAGAACTATAAACTTGCACTCCAAGGTCTCTTTGTTCAGCAACGCTCCCTAGGACCTTACCATTAAGTGTATAAGTTCTGCCCTGATTTGCCTTTCCAAAATGCAGCACCTTGCATTTATCTGAATTAAACTCCATCTGCCACTCCTCGGTCCATGGGCCCATCGGTCAAGATCCTGTTGTAATCTGAGGTAACCCTCTTCGCTGTCCACTACACCTCCAATTTTGGGGTCATCTGCAAACTTACTAACTACACCTCTTATGCTCGCATCCAAATCATTTATATAAATGACAAAGAGTAGAGGACCCAGCACCGATCCTTGTGACACTCTTTGTGGTCACAGGCCTCCAGTCTGAAAAGCAACCCTCCACCACCACCCTCGACCTTTGAGCCAATTCTGCATCCAAATGGCTAGTTCTCCCTGTATTCCATGAGATCTAACCTTGCTAATCAGTCTCCCGTGGGGAACCTTGTCGAACGCTTTACTGAAGTCCATATAGATCACATCTACGGCTCTGCCCTCATCAATCCTCTTTGTTACTTCTTCAAAAAAGTTAAGTTTGTCAGCACCAAGGGAGCACCGCATTGTCAGATGGTTAGCGCCGAGGGAATGCCGCATTGTTGGAGGGTCAGGGCTGAGGGAGTGCCACTTTGTTGGAGGGTCAGCGCTGAGGGAGCACTGCACCGCTGGAAGTTGAGAAGAGTCAGACCGTCTAACACCTTCCCAGTGAGATTTGAACTTCGGAACCTGTTCCCACTGCCAATGCCCCTGTGTCCCAGCACTGAGCATTCACTTCCTCAGCTGAGGATCAGGATGTGTGCACAGGATTAATCAGAGCAGTCTCTTCACAAATTGTATTTTCAAGAGTTTGCAGTCTGAAGTGTTTCTGGAAGCAAAATTGACAAGGCCACAAAAATTGATTTGGAGATCCTTAACTAGTTCCAACTAAAATGAAATGGGTGCACAAGGATGAAATGGAAAGCTCCCATCGATCACCAATGCTGCTTGCAATGCTGCTGTTTGAATCTCCGAGCCCCCCACTAATCAGCTTCTCTGCAACTTTCTCAGATCTGATCTCCCAACTCCCGGCCAGTGTGAGTGAATCGGACCTGCCCTCCTTTTTGTGCTCTCCTGTGTAACAGGAAGTGCTGTTGGGCCACCATTTCAGCTTTAGCCAACCCCCCCTCATTATCATCGCCCCATCCAGCACAGAAACAGCCCCTCTGCTCCAAATCGTCCGTGCTCACCCGGTTTCCCAAACTCACCTCGCCACATGTGCCTCTGTTTGACCCCTATCCCTGTAATCCTTTCCTATTCATCTACCGGTCCAAAAGTCTTTTAAATGTTGTCATTGGACCACCTCCTCCAGTTCCTCTGGCAGTTTATTCCATGTTCACACCACTCTGTGTGAAAAAGTAGTGCCTTGGGTCCCTTTTAAATCTTGAAAATATCCACCCTCATCTTGAAATCTCTCACCTGAGGGAAAATACCATAAGACCATAAGACATAGGAGTGGAAGTAAGGCCACTCGGCCCATCGAGTCTACTCCGCCATTCAATCATGGCTGATGGGCATTTCAACTCCACTTACCAGCGTTCTCCCCGTAGCCCTTAATTCCTCGAGACAAGAATCTATCAATCTCGGCCTTAAAGACATTTAGCGTCCCGGCCTCCACTGCACTCTGCGGCAATGAATCCCACAGGCCCACCACTCTCTGGCTGAAGAAATGTCTCCGCATTTCTGTTCTGAATTGACCCCCTCTAATTCTAAGGCTGTGTCCATGGGTCCTAGTCTCCTCGCCTAACGGAAACAATTTCCTAGCATCCACCGTTTCCAAGCCACGTATTATCTTGTACGTCTCTATTAAGTCTCCCCTCAATCTTCTAAATTCTTGGCCATTCACCTTAGCCGTGCCCCTCCATGGTTTTGCAAACCTCTATAGCGTCACCTTTCAACCTCCGACGCTCAAGTGAAAAACAATCCAGCCTATTCGAGCCTCTCCTTAAAACTTAAACCCTCCAAATCCTCAGCCTGCAATCCCCCGTACATCTGGTAACGAGGGAGGGAGAGGACGGGTGACTGGGAATTCACACATCACAAGAGATGGGTCGGAACAACAGGCCAGGCAGTTGCAGGGATTGGATTGGTAATGGGGCACACAGGATACCCAATGAGTTACTGTTGACATGGCCTTTCCTCTTGCCTAGCAGGACCACTTTGAGAGATGTTCTTCTGCATACCTTTCACCTGGAGGCTGTCGATCACATCTGTGTTTTTTTATGCAGAACCTTCTTTTGGAAAAAGCAGAGAAGCTGGAAGCACCAAGCTTAATGACCTCAGCAAACATCAAACAAGGTGTTCCCAGAAACCGCCATTCCTCCTGCGATCATCTTCTACTGCATTGGTGCGGCAGAATCACCCCATTTTCCTTTTTTAAAACCCATCCACAACCCGTCGGGGTGCCTGCCTGGTCCAGCATTCATTGCCCGTCCCTAGCTGACCCTTCAGAAAGTGGTGGTGGGGATGAGCTGCCTTCTGGAACTGCCTTAGAGCATGTGCTGTAGGTTGCCTCTTGGGTTTGTTCCAAACCCCTTTCCGTCACACCCTATCGGCATCTCCCTTTTCTCTGCTCCCTGTCGTGTGTTTATCCAGCTTCCTCCTTCAATGTCTCAATATGAATCCCCTTGTGCACTTCCTGTCAGAGCAAGCCCCACATTCTTCAGCCGGTCAAGCGGGGGCTGCTTTGTCCCTGGATGGTGTCGAGCTTCTCAAGAGTTGTTGGAGCTGCCCCCATCCAGGGGCAAGTGGGGAGTATTCCCTCCCCCTCCCGACTTGTGCCTTGTAGATGGTTTTGGGGGTAGACAGGAGGGGAGTTACTGACTGCAGCCTCTGCCCTGCTCCACTAGCCGCTGTGCCTACAGGGCAAGTCCAGTTGAGTTTCTGGTCAATGGTAACCCCCCTGATGTTGATTCAATGAAAGCAACACCATTGAGTGCCAAGGAGCAGTGGTTAGATTCGATCTTATTTGAGATGGTCATTGTCTGGGATTTGTGTCACATGTATGTTACTCATCTCCAACCAGCTCAAGCCTGGATATTATCCAGGAAAGATTCCTCAACACTCCCAGGGCAGGTACAGCACAGGGTTAGATACAGAGTAAAGCTCCCTCTACTCTGTCCCTCATTAAACACTCCCAGAACTGGTACAGCATGGAGTTAGGTACAGAGTAAAGTTCCCTCCACACTGTCCCCTTAAACATTCCCAGGACAGGGACAGCACACGGTTAGAGACAGAGTAAAGCTCTTTCTACACTATCTAAACCGAACACTCCCAGGACGGGGACAGCCTGGAGTTTATTATAGAGTTAAACTCTCTCTACTCTTTTAAACTGAAGGTAAAGTTCCCTCAATGCTGTCCCCTTCAACGCTCCCCAGGACAGGGACAGCATGGGGTTAGATACGGAGTAAAGATCCCTCTACACTATTCCCAAATACTCCTAGGGCAGGGACAGTACAGAGTGAGATGCAGAGTAAAGCTCTCTCTACACCATCCCCTGTCAAACACTCCCAGTGACAGGGATAGCACGGGGTTAGATACAGAGTAAAGCCCTCTCTACACTGTCCCCCCATCAAACACTCCCAGGGACAGGGACAGCACGGGGTTAGATACAGAGTAAAGCTCTCTCTACACTGTCCCCATCAAACACTCCCAGGGACAGGGACAGCACGGGGTTAGATACAGAGTAAAGCCCTCTCTACACTGTCCCCCCATCAAACACTCCCAGGACAGGGACAGCACGGGGTTAGATACAGATTAAAGCTCCCTCTACACTGTCCCCCCATCAAACACTCCCAGGACAGGGACAGCACGGGGTTAGATACAGAGTAAAGCTCCCTCTACACTGTCCCCCCATCAAACACTCCCAGGACAGGGACAGCACTATAAAACCCTGGTCATAGAGTCATAGAGATGTACAGCATGGAAACAGACCCTTCGGTCCAACCCGTCCATGCCAACCAGATATCCTAATCCAACCTAGTCCCACCTGCCAGCACCCGGCCCATATCCCTCCAAACCCTTCCTATTCATATACCCATCCAAATGCCTCTTAAATGTTGTAATTGTACCAGCCTCCACCACTTCCTCTGGCAGCTCATTCCATACACGTGCCACCCTCTGTGTGAAAATGTTGCCCCTTAGGTCTCTTTTATATCTTTCCCCTCTCACCCTAAACCTATGTCCTCTAGTTCTGGACTCCCCCACCCCAGGGAAAAGACTTTGTCTATTTACCCTATCCATACCCCTCATGATTTTATAAACCTCTATAAGGTCACCCCTCAGCCTCCGACACTCCAGGGAAAACAGCCCCAGCCTGTTCAGCCTCTCTCTGTAGCTCAAATCCTCCAACCCTGGCAACATCCTTGTAAATCTTTTCTGAACCCTTTCAGGTTTCACAACATCTTTCCGATAGGAAGGAGACCAGAATTGCCCGCAATATTCCAACAGTGGCCTAACCAATGTCCTGTACAGCCACAACATGACCTCCCAACTCCTGTACTCAATACTCTGACCAATAAAGGAAAGCATACCCAACACCTTCTTCACTATCCTATCTACCTGTGACTCCACTTTCAAGGAGCTATGAGCCTGCACTCCAAGGTCTCTTTGTTCAGCAACACTCCCCAGGACCTTAACATTAAGTGTATAAGTCCTGCTGAGATTTGCTTTCCCAAAATGCAGCACCTCGTATTTATCTGAATTAAACTCCATCTGCCACTTCTCAGCCCATTGGCCCATCTGGTCCAGATCCTGTTGTAATCTGAGGTAACCCTCTTCGCTGTCCACTATACCTCCAATTTTGGTGTCATCTGCAAACTTACTAACTGTACCTCTTATGCTCGCATCCAAATCGTTTATGTAAATGACAAAGAGTAGAGGGCCCAGCACCGATCCTTGTGGCACTCCACTGGTCACAGGCCTCCAGTCTGAAAAACAACCCTCCACCACCACACTCTGTCTTCTACCTTTGAGCCAGTTCCGTATCCAAATGGCTAGTTCTCCCTGAATTCCATAAGATCTAATCTTGCTCATCAATCTCCCATGGGGAACCTTGTCGAATGCCTTACTGAAGTCCATATAGATCACATCTACTGCTCTGCCCTCATTAATCTTCTTTGTTACGTCTTCAAAAAACTCAATCAAGTTTGTGAGACATGATTTCCCACACACAAAGCCATGTTGACTATCCCTAATCAGTCCTTGCCTTTCCAAATACATGTACATCCTGTCCCTCAGGATTCCCTCCAACAACTTGCCCACCATCAACGTCAGGCTCCCTGGTCTATAGTACCCTGGCTTGTCCTTACCGCCCTTCTTAAACAGTGGCACCACGTTTGCTAACCTCCAGTCTTCCAGCACCTCACCTGTGACTATCGATGATACAAATATCTCAGCAAGAGGCCCAGCAATCACTTCCCTAGCTTCCCACAGAGTTCTCGGGTATACCTGATCAGGTCCTGGGGATTTACCCACCTTTAACTGTTTCAAGACATCCAGCACTTCCTCCTCTGTAATCTGGACATTTTGCAAGATGTCACCATCTATTTCCCTACAGTCTATATCTTCCATGTCCTTTTCCACAGTAAATACTGATGCAAAATATTCATTTAGTATCTCCCCCATTTTCTGTGGCTCCACACAAAGGCCGCCTTGCTGATCTTTGAGGGGCCTATTCTCTCGGAGAAAGTGAGGACTGCTTCTTCCTGAAGAAGGGCTCATGCCTGAAACGTCGACTCTCCTGCTCTTTGGATGCTGCCTGACCTGTTGCACGTTTCCAGGGGCTCTATTCTCTCCCTAGTTACTTTTGTCCCTAATATATTTGTAAAAACCCTTTGGATTCTCCTTAATTTAATTTGCTATCTCATGTCCTCGTTTTGCCCTCCTGATTTCCCTCTTAAGTATACTTCTACTTCCTTTATACTCTTCTAAGGATTCACTCGATCTATTCTGTCTATACCTGATATATGCTTCCTTCTTTTCCTTAACCAACCCCTCAATTTCTTTAGTCATCCAGCATTCCCTACACCTACCAGCCTTCCCTTTCACCCTGACAGGAATATACTTTCTCTGGATTCTTGTTGTCTCATTTCTGAAGGCCTCACATTTTCCAGCCGTCCCTTTCCCTGCGAACATCTGCCTCCAATCAGCTTTCAAAAGTTCTTGCCTAAAACCATCAAAATTGGCCTTTCACCAATTTAGAACTTCAACTTTTAGATCTGGTCTATCCTTTTCCATCACTATTTTAAAATGAATAGAATTATGGTCACTGGCCCCAAAGTGCTCCCCCACTGACACCTCAGTCACCTGCCCTGCCTTATTCCCCAAGAGTGGGTCAAGTTTTGCACCTTCTCTAGTAGGTACATCCACATACTGAATCAGAAAATTGTCTTATAGACACTTAACAAATTCCTCTCCATCTAAACCTTTAACACTATGGCAGTCCCAGTCGATGTTTGGAAAGTTAAAATCCCCTACCATAACTACCCTAATATTCTTACAGATAGCTGAGATCTCCTTACAAGTTTGTTTCTCAATTTCCCTCTGACTATTGGGTGTCTATAATACAATCCCAATAAGGTGATCATCCCTTTCTTATTCCTCAGTTCCACCCAAATAACTTCCCTGGATGTATTTCCGGGAATATCCTCCCTCAGCACAGCTGTAATGCTATCCCTTATCAAAAACTCCACTCCCCCTCCTCTCTTGCCTCCCTTTCTATCCTTCCTGTAGCATTTGTATCCTGGAACATTAAGCTGCCAGTCCTGCCCATCCCTGAGCCATGTTTCTGTAATTGCGATGATATCCCAGTCCCATGTTCCTAACCATACCCTGAGTTCATCTGCCTTCCCTGTTAGGCCCCTTGCATTGAAATAAATGCAGTTTAATTTATTAGTCTTACCTTGTCCCTGCCTGCCCTGACTGTTTGACTCACTTCTGTTCTCAGCTGTACACGTCTCAGATCGATCTCTTTCCTCACTATCTCCCTGGGTCCCACCCCCCCACCTTACTAGTTTAAATCCTTCCAAGCAGTTCTAGCAAATTTCCCTGCCAGTATATTAGTCCCCTCCCAATTTAGGTGCAATCTGTCCTTCTTATACAGGTCACTTCTACCCCAAAAGAGATTCCAATGATCCAAAAATGTGAATCCTTCTCCCATACACCAGCTCATCAGCCATGCATTCATCTGCTCTATCCTCCTATTCCTGCCCTCATTCGCTCGTAGCACTGGGAGTAATCCAGATATTACTACTCTCGAGGACCTCCTTTTTAAATTCCTGCCTAACTCTCTGTAATCTCTCTTCAGAATCTCAACCTTTTCCCTTCCTATGTTGTTGGTTCCAATGTGGACAATGACCTCCCGCTGGCCCCTCTCCCCGTGAGAACGTTCTGCACCCTCTCTGAGACACCCTTGACCCTGGCACCAGGGAAACAACACACCATTCTGATTTTTCTCTGCTGGCCACAGAAACGTCTGTCTGTACCTCTGACTACAGAATCCCCTAACACAATTGATCTCTTGGAACCCGACGTACCCCTCGTTGCATTAGAGCCAGTCTCAATACCAGAAACTTGGCTGTTTGTGCTACGTTCCCCTGAGAATCCATCACCCCCTACATTTTCCAAAACAGCATACCTGTTTGAAATGGATATATCCACAAAAGACTCCTGCACTAGCTGCCAACCTCTCTCACCCTTCCTGGAGTTAACCCATCTCTGTGACTGTATCTGAGACTTTCCCCCCTCCCTATAACTGTCATCCATCACATACTCTTGCTGTTGCAAATTCCTCATCGCTTCTATCTGTCTCTCCAACCGATCCACTCGATCTGATAAGATTTGAATCCAACAGCATTTATGGCAGATATAATCCGCAGTAACCCTTAAACTCTCTTTAAACTCCCACATCTGACAAGAAGTACATGCCACTGCAAAGGCCATTTTTGCTCCTTCACAATCTCCAGACCCAGAAAATAACATCATCTTATTCCTCTACAAACACTGTCCCAGGTTAAATTAATAGCTATGGCTTATATTTTAATTTTATTTAAGAGACTTATCTCCAAAAACATATAATCAAGAAAGAACCCACTGTACTCACTAATACAGCCTCTCTCTTGGACAGACTAAAAACAACTTAAAAGTGTGGTGAGACCACACTGGGAATATTGTGTCCAGTTCTGGTCACCTCATTATAGGAAGAATGTAGATCTTTAGAGAGGGTGCAGAGGAGATTTCTCAGGATGCTGCCTGGTTTAGAGGGCTTGTCTTATGAAGAGAGGTTGAGTGAGTTCGGGTTTTTCACACTGGAGAGGAGGAGGAAGAGAGGTGACTTGATAGAGGTATACAGGTAATGAGAGGCGTAGATACAGTAGATAGCCAGAGACTTATCCCCAAGGGCAGAGATGGCTGTCACAAGGGGGCTTCATTTTAAGGTGATTGGAGGAGAGTTTAGGGGGGATGTCAGAGGGAAATTCTTTATGCAGAGAGTGGTGGGAGTAGAGTCAGAGACATTGGGAACATTCCAGCGACAGCTAGACAACCACCTGGACAGCAGTAAACTGAGGGGGGTGTAGGTGAGGGTGGGCCGTAAATTGAGGAGTGTGTAGGTGAGGGTGGTCAGTAAATTGAGGGGTGTGTAGGTGAGGGTGGTCAGTAAATTGAGGAGTGTGTAGGTGAGGGTGGTCAGTAAATTGAGGAGTGTGTAGGTGAGGGTTGTCAGTAAATTGAGGGGTTTGTAGGTGAGGGTGGACAGTAAATTGAGGGGTGCGTAGGTGAGGGTGGTCAGTAAATTGAGGGGTGCGTAGGTGAGGGTGGTCAGTAAATTGAGGAGTGTGTAGGTGAGGGTGGTCAGTAAATTGAGGGGTGTGTAGGTGAGGGTGTTCAGTAAATTGAGGGGTGTGTAGGTGAGGGTGGTCAGTAAATTGAGGGGTGTGTAGGTGAGGGTGATCTTAGATTAAGGGAAATTCCCAGCACAACATTGTGGGCCGAAGGGCCTGGACTGTCATTGTACCGTTCGATGTTCTATCCCCCAGATACTCCCAGTGTGGGTATCGCTCCAGGATTGTGTACACACTCAGTCAGTCGGGACCCTCCAATTGAATTCCTCTCTCTTTCCAATGTACCTTCCTGTTTTGCCTCTCCAGCTAACTTTCTAAATCCCTTTAATACAGGGCTCCCGCTGCCAGAACACGGAAGGGGATCTTTCAGGTCAGCCTGATGCAGATGGAGATGTGAGAAACCAGAGTACTCATTTCCACACCTCCTATTTAATTTTCCAAAGTTTGCTCGAAGCCAAATAATATTAGCTCTCTCTCCTGTAAAGACACCCTGGTGTGCTGCCTGTTGTGAGAGAAGACTGGCCTGATATTTGTACCTTTTACAGAGAGTGTATTTGATAGCTGTGGTGCCACATAGCAGATTATTTTAAATAGTTCATTTAATTTCATGAGCTTGTCCAGCTACCCTCCTAACCTCTGTGAGTCACAGTCATCGAATGGTAGGCCATTCATGCATCTGATCTGTGCCAACCTTTTGAGCAGCTATCCATTCCCCACTCCCCACCCTCACTCCTTCCCCAGACTGGAGGGTGACCAGAGTATCTCATATTCCACAGTCGAATGCTCCGTTCTGGAAATGTGCTGCCTCCAATGGCTCATTCAACAGCAATTTTCAGAAGAGAAATTGGAAAAAGATTTGAAATGTTAACCAAACGCTGCAGGGCTACGATGAGGAGGGGACGCGATCGGATTGGGGGTCGAATTGGTTCAGATTACATTCAGGAGAAAGTGAGGTCTGCAGATGCTGGAGATCAGAGCTGGAAATGTGTTGCTGGAAAAGCGCAGCAGGTCAGGCAGCGTCCAAGGAACAGGAAATTCGACGTTTCGTTCCTGATGAAGGGCTTATGCCCGAAACGTCGAATTTCCTGCTCCTTGGATGCTGCCTGACCTGCTGCGCTTTTCCAGCAGCACATTTCCAGCTCAGATTACATTCACTTGAGTTATAGAGTCAGGGTCACCCAGCAAGGAAACAGACCCTTTGGTCCAACTAATCCCTGCCAACATCATCCCAAACTCAAGTAGTCCCACCTTCCTGCGCTCGGCCTATATCCCTCCAAACTTTTCTCATTCATGAATGTATCCAAACAGCTTTCAAACGCTGTAACTCTACTCGTGTCCACCACTCCCTCATCCCACACACAAACCATTCCTGGGTTAATGACCCTCATGTATTTCTAAAATATTTTTCCTCTCATCTTAAAATGTGCCCCCTTCCCCCCACCCTGGGGAAAAGACACCTGCCCCATTCATCTTTATCTATGCCCCTCGTTATTTTATAAACCTCTTTAAGGTCACTCCTCAACCCCCTACGCTCCCAGTGAGTGAAAAAACGTCCCAGCCTCTCCAACCTCTCTGTATAACTTGAATTCTCCATTCCTGGCAACATCCTGGTAAATCCCTTTAGAACGTTCTCCTGTAGAATAATAGACAATAGACAATAGGAGCAGGAGTAGGCCATTCTGCCCTTCGAGCCTGCACCAATATGATCATGGCTGATCATTCCTAATCAGTATCCACTCCCTGCCGTATCTCCTTCCTTCCTATAACAGGGAAACCAGAACTGGACACAGTACTCCAGAACAGGCCTCTCCAATGTCCTGTACAACCTCAACATGACGTCCCCAACTCCTATACTCAAAGGTCTGAGCAATGAAGGCAAAATACCATCTTAACCAAAAAAATTATTCAGAAGAATAAGCATCTCATAGAAACCGATAAAATTCTAACAACCTGGGGTGGGGGAGTCCAGAACTAGAGGGTTTAGGATGAGAGGGGAAAAATATAAAAGCAACCTGAGGGACAATATTTTCATACAGAGGGGGTATGTGTATGGTATGAGCTGCCAGAGGAAGTGGTGGAGGCTGGTACAATTACAGCATTTAAGAGGCATCTGGATGGGTAAATGAATAGGAAGGGTTTGGAGGGATATGGGCCGGGTGCTGGCAGGTGGGACTAGATTGGGTTGGGATATCTGGTCGGCATGGACAGAGTAAAGCTCCCTCAGAGTTCTGAACTGTGCCCCATCAAACACTCCCAGGGACACGGACAGCTCGGGGTTAGATACAGAGTAAAGCTCCCTCTACACTGTCCCCATCAAACACTCCCAGGGACAGGGACAGCACAGGGTTAGATACAGAGTAAAGCTCCATCTACACTGTCCCCCCATCAAACACTCCCAGGGACAGGGACAATACGGGGTTAGATACAGAGTAAAGCTCCCTCTACACTGTCCCCCAATCAAACACTCCCAGGACAGGGACAGCACGGGGTTAGATACAGAGTAAAGCTCCCTCTACACTGTCCCCCAATCAAACACTCCCAGGACAGGGACAGCACGGGGTTAGATACAGAGTAAAGCTCCCTCTACACTGTCCCATCAAACACTCCCAGGACAGGGACAGCACAGGGTTAGATACAGAGTAAAGCTCCCTCTACACTGTCCCCCCCATCAAACACTCCCAGGGACAGGGACAGCACAGAGTTAGATACAGAGTTGGCGCGAGTGTCCCAGAGATGTTCTCTCAAACGATCTGCAAGTAGGCTTCCTGTCTCCCCGATGTAGACGAGACTGCAACAGGAGCAACAGATCCAGTATTTAAGGCAGTCAGTCCTTGATTAATACGGGACCAAGAGTCATGCGGAGAAGGCAGGAGAATGGGATTGAGAAACCTATCAGCCACCATCGAATGGTGGAGTGGACTCAATGGGCTGAATGGCCTCATTTCTGCTCCTTTATCTCATGATCCATTCATGGACGTACTTGTATATGGCACTGGAGGTTGCTACTTTAGGGTCCTGCTCGCTGATTTGCTGCCGAGATCCCAAAGTTCTATTTGCAAGGCCACATCTCTCCTCAGCAACGCTGTGAGTCAAAGCAGTCTCCGACCTCTGACCCTACCGCAGAAGGTCGTCCTGCTGTGAAGTCTCTGAACCTGGTACCAGGAAAACTACAAACTGAGAGACACAAATCAGTTGATGACGTTTCCCACTTGTCTGGTCAACAAATCCCCACAGGCCAACGTTTGACCCGCCCACACCCTGCACACCTTTCCCTTCCATGAGAGACTTTCCACGTGCAGAGACCAAAACAGCAGACAAGAACGCAGCTGGGGCCTGAGAGGCACCGAGATCATGGCTAAGAGCCAACAGGAAGCTACACAATTGTAAGTCATTCTCGCAGTTACGCACCCACCAGGTATGGGTTGGATCAGCAAGAATCAAAACATGAGCAATTGTGACACACAGAGTACTGCTCCACCTTCTCAGCCCTCAGCCTGGCCTACCATGGCAGGGTAATGTCATCACAGCAAGCAGGGTCTGGGTACGTCAGGAACCATCAAGCTGGACCAGGCCAGGCCAACAATACTCCAACAATACGCCAATGAAATGTATCTCAAGGAAATGGTCAGCACATTCTCTGCTCTGGATATTTGGGGATATCGACTCTTATTGTGAGGTGACTCAGACTCAGTAACTCAATCAAAACATTGGTATTATGTCCCATGACAGCACACAGTAAATTAGCAGGATCGCTCTACAATCACTCTACCTCAGCAAACAAGGAGCTCAGATACAGAGTAAAGCTCCCTCTACACTGTCGCCCATCAAACACTCCCAGGACAGGGACAGCACGGGGTTAGATACAGAGTAAAGCTCCCTCTACACTGTCCCCCGTCAAACACTCCCAGGACAGGGATAGCACGGGGTTAGATACAGAGTAAAGCTCCCTCTACACTGTCCCCCATCAAACACTCCCAGGACAGGGACAGCACAGGGTTAGATACAGAGTAAAGCTCCCTCTACACTGTCCCCCATCAAACACTCCCAGGACAGGGATAGCACGGGGTTAGATACAGAGTAAAGCTCCCTCTACACTGTCGCCCATCAAACACTCCCAGGGACAGGGACAGGGACAGCGCAGGGTTAGATACAGAGTAAAGCTCCCTCTACATTGTCCCCCATCAAACACTCCCAGGACACATCACCAGGTAGGTAAATTGCCTTTATCCTTTGAAACTGAAAATAAAGCTTCCTATAAACTGTTCCCATCAAAGTTCTTCAAATCCAACCGAGTAAGTACAGTCTGGTTGCCGGGTGTTCCCCAATGAAAATGGGGATATTCCTGATCTGAGATGAAGAAAGACCCTCAAACACCAGAAGATTGAAATTCAACTTGATCAGACAGTCTGACCTTACAAATATTAAACCGACAGAACCTTAGCACTGTCGGAGGGTCAGTGCTGAGGGAGTGGGCACTGTCGGAGGGTCAGTGCTGAGGGAGTGGGCACTGTCGGAGGGTCAGTGCTGAGGGAGTGGGCACTGTCGGAGGGTCAGTGCTGAAGGAGTGCCTCACTGTCGGAGGGTCAGTGCTGAGGGAGTGCTGCACTGTTGGAGGGTCAGTGCTGAGGGAGTGCTGCACTGTCAGAGGGTCAGTGCTGAGGGAGTGGGCACTGTCAGAGGGTCAGTGCAGAGAGAGTGCCCCACTGTCGGAGGGTCAGTGCTGAGGGAGTGCCTCACTGTCGGAGGGTCAGTGCTGAGGGAGTGGGCACTGTCGGAGGGTCAGTGCAGAGAGAGTGCCCCACTGTCGGAGGGTCAGTGCTGAGGGAGTGCCTCACTGTCGGAGGGTCAGTGCTGAGGGAGTGCTGCACTGTTGGAGGGTCAGTGCTGAGGGAGTGCTGCACTGTCAGAGGGTCAGTGCTGAGGGAGCGCCGCACTGTCGGAGGGTCAGCGTTGAGGGGACGCCGCACTGTCAGAGGGTCAGTGCTGATGGAGTGCCACACTGTCGGTGGGTGAGTGCTAAGGGAACGCTGCGCCGTCAGAGGGTCAGTGCTGAGGGAATGGGTACTGTCGGAGGGTCAGTGCTGAGGGAATGCCGCACTGTCAGAGGGTCAGTGCTGAAGGAGTGGGCCCTTTCGGAGGGTCAGTGCTGAGGGAGAGGGCACTGTCGGAGGGTCAGTGCTGAGGGAGCACCGCACTGTCAGAGGGTCAATGCTGAGGGAGTGGGCACGTTTGGAGGGTCAGTGCTGAGGGAGTGCCGCACTATCGGAGGTTCAATGCTGAGGGAGTGGACACTGTCGGAGGGTCAATGCTGAGGGAGTGCCACACTGTCAGAGGGTCAGTGCTGAGGGAGTGGACACTGTTGGAGGGTCAGTGCTGAGGGAGTGGACACTGTTGGAGGGTCAATGTTGAGGGAGTGGACACTGTTGGAGGGTCAGTGCTGAAGGAGTGGACACTGTTGGAGGGTCAATGCTGAAGGAGTGTTGTGGGAACAGTAGTATCATGAAGGACTTTCCTTCGCAATCGCTCCCTCCTCCTTAGGTGTGGTGACCCTCAAGTTAATCCACTGCCAGTCATTTCTCTCTGGTCATAGAGTCAGAATTCTAGAGATGTACAGCATGGAAACATGCCCTTCGGTCCAACCTGTCCATGCTGACCCAATATCCTAACCTAATCTAGTCCCATTTGCCAGCACTTGGCCCATATCCCTCCAAACCCTTCCTATTCATACACCCATCCAGATACCTTTTAAATGTAACTGTACCAGCCTCCACCACATCCTCTGGCAGCTCATTCCATACACATACCACCCTCTGCGTGAAAAAGTTGCCCCTTAGGTCTCTTTTAAATCTTTTGCCCTCTCACCCTAAACCTATGTCCTCTAGTTCTGGACTCCCTCAGCCCAGGGAAAGTACCTTGTCTATTTATCATATCCATGTCCCTCGTGATTTTATAAACCTCTATATTAATTGCCCCAGCCTGTTCAGCCTCTCCCTGTAGCTCAAACCCTCCAACTCTGGCAACATCCTTGTAAATCTTTTCTGAACCCTTTCACGTTTCACAACATCCTTCCAATAGCAGGGAGACCAGAACTGAACGCAGTTTTCCAAAAGTGGCCTCACAAATGTCATGTACAGCTGCAACATGACCTCACAACCCCTGTACCCAATACTCTGACCAATCATGGGTGGGGGAGTGAGAAAGGGTGTTATACACACACACACACACACACACACACACACACACACATACACACATACACACACACACACACATACACACACACACACATACACACACACACACACACACACACACACACACATACACACACACACACATACACACACACACACACATACACACACACACACACACACACACACACACATACACACATACACACACACACACAGTAACACACACACACATGCAGAGTAACACACATACTCACAGTCACACACACACTCTTCTCTCACACACATACACAAACACACACACACAATCTCACACGTACACACTCTCTCTGAGACACCCACATGCGTACATAGACTGTCTCTCTCTCTCTCTCACACACACACACACACACACACACACACACTCTCTCACACACACAGTCTCCTCCCTCTCTCTTTCACACACTCACACACACTCTCCTTCCCACTCTCTCTCTCACACACACTCTCCTCTCTCTCTCTCACACACACACACACACACACACACACACACACACACACACACACACACACACACACACACATACACACACACCAACAACCCCTGCAGTGACAGTGCAGAGTAGCCCCTTGGTCCCCACATATCTGGAACACATTCTCTGTCATGCTTGAGGTGGATGTGTTCCCATCCCGCTCTGAAGGCGCACTCTTCCCTGGAAGGTTAAGAATCTCCAATTAGGAAGAACTAGCTGGAAGATTTTACCCACCCCCCACCCAGCCCCAAACCTCGCTCTCTCCACCAGGTCCCTTCAGCAGTTCACACTTGTGCAGATCTTCAATCTGACCCTGACTAATAACATTACTGCAGGCTGAATGTGTGACATCACCACAGTTGGAATGGAAAAGAATGCAAGGCCAGGGGATTGTGGGGAAAGGACAATCTCACTGCTGTCAAAGTGGCCAGGCAGTCACACACAAGTCAGGATGAGGGCCACCTCTACGTTGATAAATATCTCACGGATGCTCGGGCCATGTCATGATTTGAACTGACAGAATGCATTTTGGTGAAATTGACCGATTCTGTCCAAGTGAAACAGCTCACATTGAAGATACAGACAAGCCCGGAGACTGAAGATACAGTGAATCCGCTAGACTGGAGGTACAGTCAATTCCTAAGACTGAACAAACAGACAATTCCCGAGACTGAACATACAGTCAATCCCCTAGACAGAAGATACAGACTATACCCTAGACTGAAGATATAGATAATCCTGTAGACTGAAGACACAGTCAATCCCCTAGACTGAAAATACAGTCAATCCCCTAGACTGAAGATATACACCATCCACTAGATGGAAGATACGGACAAGATACTATAGTGAAGATATGGATAACCCCCTAGGCTGAAGTTACAGTCAAACCCCTACAATGAAGATACAGACAATCACCAAGAGTGAAGCCAAAGTCAATCCCCTAGACTGAAAATACAGTCAATCCCTGAGACTGAAAATACAGTCAATCCCTGAGACTGAAGGTACAGTCAATCCCTGAGACTGAAGGTACAGTCAATACCCTGAACTGAAGACGCAGTGAATCCCCTACACTGAAGATGCAGACATTCTCCTAGACTGAAAATACAGACAAGCCCCTAGACTGTAGATGTAGACCGGTCCCTAGACTGAGGACACAGACAATCCCCGAGACTAAAGATACGGACAAACCCAGAGACTGAAGATGCACTCAATCCCCTAGACTGAAGATACAGACAATTACCCAGATGGAAGATACAGACAAGCCCCTAGACTGAAGATTCAGTCAATCTCCCAGACTGAAGATACAGACAAACTCCTAGACTGATGATAGAGACAATCCCCGAGACTGGAGACAAAGACAAGCCTCTGGAATGAAGACACAGACAATTCCAGAGACTGAAGATAAAATAATCCCTAAACTGAAGCTACAGACAAACCCCTAGACCGAAGACATAGTAAATCTACTACACTGGAGACACAGACAATCCCCTGCACTAAAGATACAAACAATCCCCTAGACTGAAGATACAGGCAATCCCCAAGACTGAAGGTACACACAAGCCCATAGAATGAAGATACAGACATTCCCCGAGACTGAAGATACGGACAACCCCCTAGACAGAAGATACAATCTATCCCCGGGACTAAAGATACAGACAAACCCGTAGACAGAAGACAAAGAGAAGCCATGAGAAGGAAAAGATACAGACAATCTCCACAGATTGAAGATACAGACAATCCTCTTGACCGAAGATACAGACAAGCGGATAGACTGAAGATACAAACAATCCCCTGAAGATACAGTCAATCCCCCAGACTAAAGACACAGTCAACCCCTAGACTGAAGCTACAGATAAACTCCTAGATAAACTGATAGACAATCCCCTAGACTGAATATACAGTCAATTCCTGAGGCTGAAGATACAGTCAATCACCTGGATTTAAGATACAGCCAATCCCCTAGACTGAAGATGTAGATAATCCCTGAGACTGAAGATATAGACCAGACCCTAGACTGAAGAAATGATCAATCCCCAAGACTGAAGATACAGTCAATTCCATGGACAGAAGACACAGAGAAGCCACTAGAAGGAAGATACAGTCAATCCAAGAGACTGAAGATATAGTCAATCCCCTAGACTGAAGCTACAGATAAACTGAAGATACAGACAATCCCTGAGACTGAAGACACAGTTGATCCCTGAGACTGAAGATACAGTCAATCACCTTGATTGAAAATACAGACAAACCCCTAGACCGACGCTACAGAGATGCATCTAGACTAATGACACAGTCGATCCCCAAGACTGACGACATAGACAATCCTCTAGACTGAAGATACAGACAAACCTCTAGACTGAAGATACAGCCAATCCCCTGGACTGAAGATACAGACAAGCCCTCACACTGAAGTCACAGTCAATCCCCCAGATTAAAGACACAGCTGAGCCCCGAGACTGAAGATACATACAAGCCCTTAGACTGAAGATTGAGACAATCTCCTAGATTGAAGATACAGTAATTCCCTTAGGCCGAAGATACAGAGAAACCACTAGGAGGAAGATACAGACAATTCCCGAAACTGAAGATGCAATCAATCCACGAGACCGAAGATACAGTCAATTCTGCAGACTGAAGACATAGTCAATCCCCTAGACTGAAGGTACAGACAATCTCCGAGACTGAAGATAAAGTCAATCCCCTAAACTGAAGATGCAGTCAGTTCCCAAGACTGAAGATATGATAACTCCTAGACCGAAGATACAGACAATCCCTGAGACTGAGGACACAGTTAATCCCCTGGACTGAAGACACAGACAATCCCTTTACTGAAGACACAGAAAAGCCATGAGAAGGGATATACAGACAATTCCCAAGACATTCCCCTGGACTGAAGATACAGTCAATCCCCGAGACTGAATATACAGTCAATTCCTGAGGCTGAAGATACAGTCAATTGCCTGGATTTAAGATACAGCCAATCCCCTAGACTGAAGATACAGTCAATCGCCTGGATTTAAGATACAGCCAATCCCCTAGACTGAAGATGTAGATAATCCCTGAGACTGAAGATATAGACCAGACCCTAGACTGAAGAAATGATCAATCCCCAAGACTGAAGATACAGTCAATTCCATGGACAGAAGACACAGAGAAGCCACTAGAAGGAAGATACAGTCAATCCAAGAGACTGAAGATATAGTCAATCCCCTAGACTGAAGATACAGTCGCTCTCCTAGGCTGAAGATACAGACAATCCCCAAGACTGAAGATAAAGACAAGCCCCTAGACTGAAGAAACAGTCAATTCCTGAGACTGAAGATAAGATAACTTCAAGACTGAAGACACAGACAAACCCCACGACTGAACATACAGTCAATTCTCAAGACTGAAGATATGATAACCCCAAGACTGAAGATACAGACAACTCCTGAGACTGAGGGACACAGTTAATCCCCGAGACTGAAGATACAGGCAAAAACCCTGGACTGAAGATACAGCCAATCCCCGAGACTGAAGACATAGACAAATTCCTGGACTGAAGATACATGCAATCTTGTAGACTGAAGGTACAGACAAGCCCCTAGACTGATGATGCAGTCAATCCCCAAACTGAAGACATTGACAATCCCCTGGACAGAAGACACAGAGAAGCCACTAGAAGGAAGAGACAGAGAATTCCTAAGACTGAAGATAGAGTCAATCCTGCAGACTGAAGACACATACAAGCCCCTAGACTGAAGATACAGACAATCCCTGAGAGTGAAGATACAAACAATCCCCTAGACTGAAGATACAGACAATCCCTGAGAGTGAAGATACAAACAATCCCCTAGACTGAAGATACAGACAATTCTGTAGATTGAAGATACAGTCAATCTCCGAGACTGAAGATACAGAGAAGCGCCTAAATTGACGATGCAGACAATCCCCGAGACTGAAGACACTGACAAACCCCTAAACCAAACAGACAGTCAATTCCCCTGGACTGAAGATACAGTCAATCCCAGAGACTGAAGACGCACCAATCCCCCCCCAGACTGAATATACAGATAGGCTGATAGACTGAAGGCACCAACAAAGCTCCAGACCAAGGGCACAGAGTAGCCACTTAGATTGAAGATATACACAATCCCCGTGATTGAAGACACAGCCAATTGTTGAGACTGAAGATACAATTAATGCCTAAGAATGAAGACACAGACAATCCCCTAGACTGAAGATACAGCAATCCCCTAGACTGAAGACACAGACAATCCCCTAGACTGAAGATACAGTATCCCCTAGACTGAAGATACAGTATCCCCTAGACTGAAGATACAGCAATTCCCTAGACTGAAGATAAAAACAGGCCCCCAGACTGAAGACAAAGTCAATCCCCTCGATTGAAGATATAGACAACCCCTCGGACGTACCCTCAGAGGGGTTGAATGCCTCTAATTCTCCTCTTCAGAATATCCAAGACAGGAATGGACAGATTTCTCGGTGTTGAAGGAACCAAGGGGTGAAGGGAGGAGAGTTGGGGATGCGATAGTCTCTGGGGAGGAGATTGGCCACAATTGAGTCAGACTCGCTGGGGGCTGAATGGTCTCTCTCTGTCCTGAGCAAAATTGCTTCTAAGTAGAACAAGCTGGCAGTGATGGTGCTTGGGCAGTGATGGAATGGGCTTGAAGTGGCAGAGATTCTATGGGGTGAGGCTGAGGGAGTGGGTGCCAGGGAAGGGGGTGAGTCATTAGGCTGGTGACTGAGTGAGCAGGCAGGAGGGGGCTGGGACGCTGGGTACAATGAGGACCATCCGGGTCAGTGGCCACTGAGAAACGCCCCTGGCCAGTGGAAGCCCTGTAGCCAATGTTAGGTGCCACCAATGGCCTACAGTCAGGCTGCAGCCCCTTGCTATCTCAGGATGGACTAAAACACAAAGACAAGGAGGTGACCAGATGTTGGCAACTGCCTTTTAAGGCCCCAGTTTTCTCCCGATGACGCTTTGAACACCCTGCCCTCCCCAACAGCAAGCAACTTAATCACAACCTCTGACAAATTTGATCAGCTGCAAGGCCAGATGAAATTACAAAGAGGGGTTTGAACTTTTTAATGTTTAAATAACCATGGCCAGGGGTTTCAACACAGGGAATGTAGGAATAAGCAAACAGAAATGAACTTAAAACAGCGTGTGGAGAATGAAAGGATGGGGTTTTTCCTTAAATTCTCAATGAAAATGATTCACTAACCTTGCATCCAAACATCAGGGACAAGGTCTTGTTGGTACATATTACCTTGCACTGACACAGCACGGGAGAGAAACAGGCCAGATCTTTAACTGGTGGTGACATGATACGCAGACCCATGAAAGAAAATTAAACAATATTCTGACAGCAGGGTCCGAGATGCTGATTATCCGTGTTGTTACAATCTCGGATGTGCCCTATTCCCAAATTCTGCGTAACTCTCAATTCATCATATCTTCCCGGTGAGGTGCACTCCCCCTCTCTGTCTCTCTCTCTCTCTCTCTCTCTCTCTCTCTCTCACACAATCACACAGACTCCTTCTTTCCTATTTGCTCGTTCTGCCCTTTTTTCCCTGGCTCAGCATCACAGTGTGCTCCGCAAGCCCAGGGAATTCCCAGCCAATCACAGCACCGATCCGACAGCCTCAGTGTAAGAGGAGAATTCACCGAACGGACAAGGGGAAACTGTGCGGTGGAGAGCTGGGGGTGGGAGAGGGAGAGAGAGAGAGAGAGAGAGAGAGAGAGAGAGAGAGAGAGAGGACAAGAGAAGGGACCAGGCTGGAGATGGATGGCACTGAGCAATGGTTGCTGATAGTCTGGACAGAGAGCTCCTTCAGTAATGTCACTGTCTCTCAGAGTGTGACTACAAACAAAGAGGGGCAGGGCAGAACCAGCCGGTCAGAGTACTGAACTACAACGTAGACCAGCTGCAGGCAGCGTCAGGCGAAGGCACTGAAACCTGAGAGGGCCATCAGGATGACACTCAGCAATTGCAATACGTACCGTCCGCAGCAGTGACCATCCCCACCACAGCCTGCACCCCGGACTCACACTGAGCATCAACATAAAGGAAACTGTCTGCCTCCCTCACTTACAGTCAGCTCCAAATCCTGGAATTCCCTCCTTAAGGGCACGGTGGGTCAACCCGGACATGCAGTGGTCCAACGGGGCAGCTCACCACCGACAGGGCCCGCTCCCTCAGCACTGACCCTCCGACAGTGCCCACTCTCTCAGCACTGACCCTCCGACAGTGCCCACTCCCTCAGCACTAACCCTCCGACAGTGTGGGACTCCCTCAGCACTGACCCTCCGACAGTGCCCACTCTCTCAGCACTGACCCTCCGACAGTGCCCACTCCCTCAGCACTGACCCTCCAACAATGCAGCGCTCCCTCAGCACTGACCCTCCGACAGTGCGGCACTCCCTCAGCACTGACCCTCCGACAGTGCGGCACTCCCTCAGCACTGACCCTCTGACAGTGCAGCACTCCCTCAGCACTGACCCTCCAACAGTGCGGCACTCCCTCAGCACTGACCCTCCGACAGTGCCCACTCCCTCAGCACTGACCCTCCGACAGTGCAGCACTCCGTCAGCACTGACCCTCCGACAGTGCGGCACTCCCTCAGCACTGACCCTCCGACAGTGCGGCACTCCCTCAGCACTGACCCTCCGACAGTGCCCACTCCCTCAGTACTGATCCTCCGACAGTGCCCGCTCCCTCAGCACTGACCCTCCGACAGTGCCCACTCTCTCAGCACTGACCCTCCGACAGTGCCCACTCCCTCAGCACTGACCCTCCAACAATGCAGCGCTCCCTCAGCACTGACCCTCCGACAGTGCGGCACTCCCTCAGCACTGACCCTCCGACAGTGCGGCACTCCCTCAGCACTGACCCTCTGACAGTGCAGCACTCCCTCAGCACTGACCCTCCAACAGTGCGGCACTCCCTCAGCACTGACCCTCCGACAGTGCCCACTCCCTCAGCACTGACCCTCCGACAGTGCAGCACTCCGTCAGCACTGACCCTCCGACAGTGTGGCACTCCCTCAGCACTGACCCTCCGACAGTGCCCACTCCCTCAGCACTGACCCTCCGACAGTGCCCACTCCCTCAGCACTGACCCTCCGACAGTGCCCACTCCCTCAGCACTGACCCTCCAACAGTACCCACTCCCTCAGCACTGACCCTCCGACAGTGCGGCACTCCCTCAGCACTGACCCTCCGACAGTGCCCACTCCCTCAGCACTGATCCTCCGACAGTGCCCGCTCCCTCAGCACTGACCCTCCGACAGTGCAGCACTCCCTCAGCACTGACCCTCCGACAGTGTGGGACTCCCTCAGCACTGACCCTCCGACAGTGCCCACTCCCTCAGCACTGACCCTCCGACAGTGCAGCACTCCGTCAGCACTGACCATCCGACAGTGCCCACTCCCTCATCACTGACCCTCCAACAATGCAGCGCTCCCTCAGCACTGACCGTCCGACAGTGTGGCACTCCCTCAGCACTGACCCTCTGACAGTGCGGCACTCCCTCAGCACTGACCCTCCGACAGTGCGGCACTCCCTCAGCACTGACCCTCCGACAGTGCAGCACTCCCTCAGCACTGACCCTCTGACAGTGCAGCACTCCCTCAGCACTGACCCTCCGACAGTGCGGCACTCCCTCAGCACTGACCCTCCGACAGTGCCCACTCCCTCAGCACTGACCCTCCGACAGTGCAGCACTCCGTCAGCACTGACCCTCCGACAGTGCGGCACTCCCTCAGCACTGACCCTCCGACAGTGCCCACTCCCTCAGCACTGACCCTCCGACAGTGCCCACTCCCTCAGCACTGACCCTCCGACAGTGCCCACTCCCTCAGCACTGACCCTCCGACAGTACCCACTCCCTCAGCACTGACCCTCCGACAGTGCGGCACTCCCTCAGCACTGACCCTCCGACAGTGCCCACTCCCTCAGCACTGATCCTCCGACAGTGCCCGCTCCCTCAGCACTGACCCTCCGACAGTGCCCACTCCCTCAGCACTGACCCTCCGACAGTGTGGGACTCCCTCAGCACTGACCCTCCGACAGTGCCCACTCCTACAGCACTGACCCTCCAACAATGCAGCGCTCCCTCAGCACTGACCCTCCGACAGTGCGGCACTCCCTCAGCACTGACCGTCCGACAGTGCGGCACTCCCTCAGCACTGACCCTCCGACAGTGCGGCACTCCCTCAGCACTGACCCTCCGACTGTGCCCACTCCTTCAGCACTGACCCTCCAACAGTGCGGCACTCCCTCGGCACTGACCCTCCGACAGTGCCCACTCCCTCAGCACTGACCATCCGACAGTGCCCACTCCCTCAGCACTGACCATCCGACAGTGCCCACTCCCTCAGCACTGACCCTCCGACAGTGCCCGCTCCCTCAGCACTGACCCTCCGACAGTGCAGCACTCCCTCAGCACTGACCATCCGACAGTGCCCACTCCCTCAGCACTGACCCTCCGACAGTGCCCACTCCCTCAGCACTGACCCTCCGACAGTGCAGCACTCCCTCAGCACTGACCATCCGACAGTGCCCACTCCCTCAGCACTGACCATCCGACAGTGCCCACTCCCTCAGCACTGACCCTCCGACAGTGCCCACTCCCTCAGCACTGACCCTCCGACAGTGCAGCACTCCCTCAGCACTGACCATCCGACAGTGCCCACTCCCTCAGCACTGACCATCCGACAGTGCCCACTCCCTCAGCACTGACCCTGCGACAGTGCCCACTCCCTCAGCACTGACCCTCCGACAGTGCAGCACTCCCTCAGCACTGAGAGAAATGCTGGGACCACCAGCGATGATCCAAACAGTGAGGGAGTTGGGGGACATTGACTGGCTCATTGACCATGACAGGGAAGGGCTGTGAGACAGACAGCGTCCCATCTTCCACAAACATGGCCAAGGCCAGAGGGCAGTACAGTTCCCCAGGTCTCGTCCATTTCTCCCTCCAGATGTCAAACATCCCCCACCACTAACAGAGAGGTACTGGGTACAAACAACAACCAGCAATCCTACATTGAATGGGGAAGAGAGGAACTCTGCCAGTCTCAGTAACACACCTCAACTCCGGGATAATTATCATTAATAACTAGTCATGGTGGGTAAAGGCAACAGAGAGGGAGTGCCGCACTGTCGAAGGGTCAGTGCTGAGGAAGTGCCGCACTGTCGGAGGGTCAGTGCTGAGGGAGTGCCACACTGTCGGAGGGTCAGTGCTGAGGGAGTGCCGCACTGTCGGAGGGTCAGTGCTGAGGGAGCGCCGCACTGTCGGAGGGTCAGTGCTGAGGGAGTGCCACACTGTTGGAGGGTCAGTAAAGAGGAAGGTGCAGTTTACATTTTGAACGTTATTGTGAATTCAGCTCCCTTTCAGACAGAGCATTCCAGGTCACAGCAACTTGCTGTGTCAAAAGCGTCTTCCTCCTCTCCCCCTACGGATCTTTCGCTAATTCTCTTCAATCTATGTCCCTGTGTTGACCAACCCTCTGCCAATGTCTCCTCATTTACCTGAACAAAATCCCTCATGCTTTTGAAAACCTCGTTCAAATCTCAGCGTTTGTGTCCTGGGCTGTTTTTAACTAATCTTTTATTTTCTTGTATTGGAGTGAATTATCAAACCAATTGGAACCAACCAGCCGAACGTTAGCTGGGGCCTTGGAAACCCAACTGATGTGAACAGGGACAAAAGCTGCCAGTTACCGTGGTAATATTTTAAGGGCCTAGTCCGGCCTTTATGTGTTGTCAAAGGCCTGACCACCAGCCCAGGCTCATCCAAACAAGACCAGAATTTTTCCCAGGTCTTGCTTTGGGAACATTCACAGTCCTGAGAGGTCTCAAGTTGGACATTGAGGTTACCAGACTTCCTGGTCCCGGCCTGTACTCCCCACCCGTCTCAGGAATCCTGGGCGCCCCTTGCTGAGGCTAAGTTAGGCCTTTGTCCTGGCCCTCAGTCCCTCCTCACGGCTGTCAGAACCTGGGACTTTGTCCGACCCACTTTGCAGAGCACTGCCTTATCTCTGCAAACCCCTGCTCCAGGCAATACGGCTCAGTCAGGCGGCAAATTCCGATCCTTCATCACCGGAAAATCCGAGATGAGGAAAGTCAACAAGACAGGTGCAGGCGGATACAATAGGTGAAAGGTTTCCCACCTCCACCACCTCCCCCACCCACCTCTCCCCCCTCCATCCCCCAACCTGGGCTGAGTATAAAAATGAAAAGGTGCATTCCATTTGGAGTCATAACCCGTCCATGCCTACCAGATATCCCAACCCAATCCAGTCCCACCTGCCAGCACCCGGCCCATATCCCTCCAAACCCTTCCTATTCATATACCCTTCCAAATGCCTCTTAAATGCCTCTTGTGGGCGGCACGGTGGCACAGTGGTTAGCACTGCTGCCTCACAGCGCTAGAGACCCGGGTTCAATTCCCGACTCAGGCGACTGCCTGTGTGGAGTTTGCACGTTCTGCCCGTGTCTGCGTGGGTTTCCTCCGGGTGCTCCGGTTTCCTCCCACAGTCACAAAGATGTGCGGGTCAGGTGAATTGGCCATGCTAAATTGCCATGGTAAATGTAGGGGTATGGGTGGGTTGCGCTTCGGCGGGTCGGTGTGGACTTGTTGGGCCGAAGGGCCTGTTTCCACACTGTAAGTAATCTAATCTAATCTAATCTAAATGTTGTAATTGTACCAGCCTCCACCACTTCCTCTGGCAGCTCATTCCATACACGCACCACCCTCTGTGTGAAAAAGTTGCCCCTTAGGTCCCTTTCTCCTCTCACCCTAAACCTATGCCCCTCTAGTTCTGGACTCCCCCATCCCAGGGAAAAGACTTTGTCTGTTTATCCTATCCGTGCCCCTCATGATTTTATAAACCTCTATCTTGGACAATTTTGAAACTGAACGATTAGGTTTGAGCTGTTTGGGAGGGGATGGTCTGATTCCTGAATTGAGGAAAATGTTTGTCCTCCCTGGCAGATCGATGGGGGTCCGGTGGTCAGACCGGGGCTTGCTGCTCTCGCCTGAGCTGGTCATGTGCAGCAAGGTACACCCACAACATGTGGCCTCGGGGGGGAGTGCTCCTTCCAATGAGGGCAGCTCAGTGCCCAGGGGCACATCGGGGGCAGCTCAGTGCCCAGAGACACATCGGGGGCAGCTCAGTGCCCAGGGGCACATCGGGGCCAGCTCAGTGCCCAGAGACACATCGGGGGCAGCTCAGTGCCCAGGAGCACATCGGGGGCAGCTCAGTGCCCAGAGACACATCGGGGGCAGCTCAGTGCCCAGGGGCACATCGGGGGCAGCTCAGTGCCCAGGGGCACATCGGGGGCAAGAGAACAGAGCGGCACAATGTCGGGAGCATCTGTGAAACCAACGGACATGGGGAGAGGGCCGGGGGCATGGGGAGAGTGTTGGGGACATGGGGAGAGGGCCAGGGACATGGGGAGAGTGTTGGGGACATGGGGAGAGTGTTGGGGACATGGGGAGAGTGTTGGGGACATGAGGAGAGTGTTGGGGACATGGGGAGAGGGCCGGGGACATGGGGAGAGTGTTGGGGACATGGGGAGAAGGCCAGGGACATGGGGAGAGGGCCGGGGACATGGGGAGAGTGTTGGGGACATGGGGAGAGGGCCAGGGACATGGGGAGAGGGCCGGGGACATGGGGAGAGGGCCAGGGACATGGGGAGAATGCCGGGGACGGGGGAGAGGGCTGGGGACATGGGGAGAGTGTTGGGGACATGGGGAGAGGGCCAGGGACATGGGGAGAGGGCCGGGGACATGGGGAGAGGGCCAGGGACATGGGGAGAATGCCGGGGACGGGGGAGAGGGCTGGGGACATGGGGAGAGTGTTGGGGACATGGGGAGAGGGCCGGGGACATGGGGAGAGTGTTGGGGACATGGGGAGAGGGCCGGGGACATGGGGAGAGTGCCGGGGACAGGGGGAGAGGGCTGGGGACATGGGGAGAGTGTTGGGGACATGGGGAGAGGGCCAGGGACATGGGGAGAGTGTTGGGGACATGGGGAGAGGGCCGGGGACATGGGGAGAGTGCCGGAGACAGGGGGAGATGGCTGGGGACATTGGGAGAGTGTTGGGGACATGGGGAGAGGGCCGGGGACATGGGGAGAGGGCCAGGGACATGGGGAGAGGGCCAGGGACATGGGGAGAGTGTTGGGGACAGGGGGAGAGGGCCAGGGACAGGGGGAGAGGGTCAGGGACATGGGGAGGGGGCCGGGGACAGGGGGAGAGGGCCGGGGACATGGGGAGGGGGCTGGGGACATGGGGAGAGGGCCAGGGACACGGGGAGAGGGCCAGGGACATGGGGAGAGGGCTGGGGACACAGGGAGAGTGTTGGGGACATGGGGAGAGTGCTGGGGACACAGGGACAGTGCTGGGGACACAGGGAGAGTGTTGGGGACACGGGGAGAGTGCTGGGGACACAGGGACAGTGCTGGGGACACAGGGAGAGTGTTGGGGACACAGGGAGCGTGTTGGGGACACGGGGAGAGTGTTGGGGACACAGGGACAGTGCTGGGGACACAGGGAGAGTCCTGGGGTCACGGGTACAGTGCTGGGGACACAGGGAGAGTCCTGGGGTCACGGGTACAGTGCTGGGGACACAGGGAGAGTCCTGGGGTCACGGGTACAGTGCTGGGGACACAGGGACAGTGCTGGGGTCACGGTGACAGTGCTGGGGACACAGGGAGCGTGTTGGGGACACGGGGACAGTGCCAGGATACTGGTTGACAAGGGTTACTGACGTCCAGGACCATGGACAGTTCTCCAGGCTGTAAGTCAGGTTGGTCTCAGCCTCAAGTTCAACACCAGGACAGACCCAGGATGGTTTGCTGTAACATACACAAGGTGGACTCCGGGTCATAGCCGCCTGGAGGCTGTAGATGCACATAGAAACCACAAAAGATAAAGAGCAAAGATTTCATGCGATTTGGTCAATTGGAGAAGGTGGACAGGCAAAAGAAGGAAGATTACTGAGCAAGGACAAACTGACTTTCTGATATATTTTACCAGAGAACATTTCTCTCTGCGTCGCTCTGACATTCCATAAGCTCTTCAAAACACCACTCCACTGAAAACCGCTGAAGATTAACTGTAGAAATGACACTGCCAAATGTAATGCACCAGGTACAGCCTATCGCTGAGAAAACACAGTCTGACTTTTCCACAATGACACTCGACATCGCAAATGTTAAAACACGGATCATCAACGAACCTCCCGCAGGTCACCATTAATCAGAAATCTAACTGGCCAACAGGGCTAGCAAAGCGTGTCAGACAGTGGGATCTGAGGGGAGTGTGTTGAGTACAGAGGAGGGAGAGTTACCTCATCGTACAGCACAGACACAGACTCCTCACTCCAACTGGTCCATGCCAACAATCATCCCAAATTAAAGCTGCCTGCACTTGGCCCATACCCACCACTTCAGTGCCCCTGACAGTGCTCCTGCCAGTGCTCCTGACAGTGCTCCCGACAGTGCTCCGACAGTGCTCCTGCCAGTGCTCCTGTCAGTGCTCCTCACAGTGTTCCTGCCAGTGCTCCTGACAGTGCTCCTGACAGTGTTCCTGCCAGTGCTCCTGACAGTGCTCCTCACAGTGTTCCTGCCAGTGCTCCTGACAGTGCTCCGACAGTGCCCCTGACAGTGCTCCTGACAGTGCTCCTGCCAGTGCTCCTGCCAGTGCTCCTCACAGTGTTCCTGCCAGTGCTCCTGCCAGTGCTCCTGACAGTGTTCCTGCCAGTGCTCCTGCCAGTGCCCCTGACAGTGCTCCTGACAGTGCCCCTGACAGTGCTCCTGACAGTGCTCCTGACAGTGCTCCAACAGTGCTCCTGCCAGTGCTCCTGCCAGTGCTCCTGACAGTGCTCCAACAGTGCTCCTGACAGTGCTCCTGCCAGTGCTCCCGCCAGTACTCCGACAGTGCTCCTGACAGTGCACCTGCCAGTGCTCCGACAGTGCTCCTGCCAGTGGTCCTGACAGTGCTCCTGCCAGTGCTCCTGCCAGTGCTCCTGACAGTGTTCCTGACAGTGCTCCTGCCAGTGCTCCTCACAGTACTCCTGCCAGTGCTCCAACAGTGCTCCTGACAGTGCTCCTGACAGTGCTCCAACAGTGCTCCTGCCAGTGCTCCTCACAGTGTTCCTGCCAGTGCTCCCGACAGTACTCCTGACAGTGCTCCTGACAGTGCTCCTGCCAGTGCTCCTCACAGTGCTCCTGCCAGTGCTCCAACAGTGCTCCTGACAGTGCTCCTGACAGTGCTCCAACAGTGCCCCTGCCAGTGCGCCTGACAGTGCTCCTGACAGTGCTCCCGACAGTGCTCCTGCCAGTGCTCCGGACAGTGCTCCTGCCAGTGCTCCCGACAGTGCTCCTGCCAGTGCTCCTGCCCGTGCTCCAACAGTGCTCCTGACAGTGCTCCTGCCAGTGCTCCAACAGTGCTCCTGACAGTGCTCCTGACAGTGCTCCTGAAAGTGCTCCAACAGTGCTCCTGCCAGTGCTCTGACAGTGCTCCTGACAGTGCGCCTGACAGTGCTCCTGCCAGTGCTCCAACAGTGCTCCTGACAGTGCTCCTGCCAGTGCTCCTGCCAGTGCCCCTGACAGTGCTCCTGCCAGTGCTCCAACAGTGCTCCTGACAGTGCTCTGACAGTGCCCCTGCCAGTGCTCCGACAGTGCTCCTGCCAGTGCCCCTGACAGTGCTCCTGCCAGTGCTCCTGCCAGTGCTCCGACAGTGCCCCTGCCAGTGCTCCGACAGTGCCCCTGCCAGTGCTCCAACAGTGCTCCTGACAGTGCTCCTGCCAGTGCTCTGACAGTGCCCCTGCCAGTGCTCCGACAGTGCTCCTGCCAGTGCCCCTGACAGTGCTCCTGCCAGTGCTCCTGCCAGTGCTACGACAGTGCCCCTGCCAGTGCTCCGACAGTGCTCCAAAAGCTGATGACTTCAAATACAGAGAAACCTTGATTATCCAAACATCGATTATCCGAATTTTGGATGATCCAGACTAGATTGCAGAGTGCCGATGCCTGGCTAACCTCTGCTATCCAGCAGTAGCTGATCTGAACAAAATACTCCCTGCCTGTGCCATTCGGATAATCGAGGTACCGCTGTATACCTGTTGGGCTATAACCCGGCCTCCTGTGGTCTCTGACTTTGTCCATCCCCAGCCCAACACTGGCACCTCCACACCATATCCCTCCAAACATTTCCTGCCCATGATCTTCTCCAAGTGCCTCTTAAACATCGTAACTGTAAAGGAAGTTCACCCCACACACACAAACCACTCACCGCGTAAACACACGCCTCGGGTTGTTTTTAAAATCTTGCTCTTTTCGCTTCAAAAATATCCCTCCTGGGCTTGGAATCCCCCATCTGAGGGAAAAGCCCCCGTATTACACTTTGAGTCTTCCGTCTAGTTCAGGTCACCATACTTCGTGAGTTTCCTGAAGAAGGGCTTATGCCTGACACGTCGATTCTCCTGCTCCTTGGATGCTGCCTGACCTGCTGCGCTTTTCCAGCAACACATTTTCAGTTCTGACCTCCAGCATCACTTTCTCCTCCTTAATGAGTGCTAACCAAGCGTAGATAACTGTATTTAAATGTTCAGTGAGAGTTTTGTTTCAGCTGACCATGTTCCTTAAAACGCACCCCCACTGGTTTCGAGTTGCCCATATTTAGACAACAAACTCACATCGAATTAACCCTTAACTAACACATGACTCAGCTGTTCCCTCATTCTATTTGGTCTCAGGAATTAGATAACAGATTCTTCTTTTACTTTCTAGATAAATCACTCTGCAATTATCAATTAGTGAGGATGGTTCTGGGAAAAAGACAGGAAAGTGAGGATGAGGATGAGGATGATCTGCTCACGGTGATCTCGGTGAATGGCAGCACAGACTCGATGGGCTGAATGGCCTTCCTTAGCTCCAAGGTCTAACCACATCATATTCCCATTTGTTTTTTTCATACATTAAAGTTCCCCAAACATCCTGAAACTTTTCAGTAGGTCCAACAATTTCTTGGAAATTGTTGCTTTCTTTATGAAATAATCGGATAGCTAACTGTCCCATTCCAAGATTCCCCATGTTACAGTGCTGGTTTTCAAACTGGGATTTCAACCCAATCTCCTTCCATTCACACATTTTGTTGAGTGTATGATAGCCCATTGCAACGTATTATTGATGAAGCACTCACTGGGCAATGCTGCTGAATCTCCTTATAGAATTTCTTACAATATTTCGACCTGGCAAAACGCTATACCTCCTGCTAAAAGTGAGAGCTTCTGCTGTTAAGGTACCTTTTGTTTACAACTTCCTTGATCTTGTTAGCTTCCCAAGCTTAATGGCAATGTCTACTTTTAGCTTGGGAAGTTTAACCTCTCTTTGGCCACAGGAGAAGTCCCTGAAGACGAGAGAATAGACAATGTTGTTCCTCTGTTGAAGCAGGACAGCGGGGAGAATCCTAGTAATTATAAACAATCGAGCCTCACCTCCGTGGGTGGGACATTATTGGAAATGATTCTTAGGGACACAATTTACTTGCAGTTAGACAACAATGGAGTTATTAGGGACGGTCAGTATGGCTTTATGCAAGGGAGGTCTCGTCTCACAGACTTGACTGAGTTTTTTGAGGAAGTGATGGAGATGATTGATGAAGGTAGGGCAGTGGATGTCATCTCCATGGACTGTACAAAAGCATTTGACAAGGTCCCTCCTGGGGTAGGCTGGTCCAGAAGATCAATGTCACATGGTGAGTTGGCAAGTTCCATCCAAAATTGGCTTGGGCCGTGGGAGATAGAGGGTGGTGGTAGTAGAGGGTTGTCTTTTCGACGAGAGGTCTGTGGTGTTCTTCAATGATCCAGGCTGGGACCTCCGCTGTTTGTAATAGATATGGAAATGATTGGAATGAAAATGTCAGTGGTCTGATTAGTAAGTTTGCAGATGACATGAAAGTCGGCGGAGTTGTGGGTCGTGAGGAAGGATGAAGCGGGACAGAGATACACGGGAAAATTGGGTGGAAAACTATCAGGTGGAGTTTAATCCAGACACGTGTGAGATGGTGCATCTTGGGAGCTCAAATGGCTGGAGGGCAAGGAAAAACAGAGGAATTGTGGGATCCAAATCCATAGCTCCCTGAAAGTGGCAACACAAACGGATACAATGGAAAAGGAAGAATATGGCATAGTTGCCTTCATGAGTCAAGGCACTGAGTATAAAAGCTGCCAAGTTCAGGTCGCAACTATATAAGACTTTAGTCTCGACACACATTTGAAGTTCTGTGTGCAGTTTCGCTCACAGCACAATAGGAAAGCCGTGGAGCGAGTGCAAAAGAGGATTATTCAGAGATTGCCTGGATCAGAGTGTATTCGTTACAAGTCGGACAAACTTGGATTGTTTTTGCTAAAGTATTGGAGGTCGAGAGGCGGCCTGACAGAAGGAAATACAATCATGAGAGACGTGGATAGGGTGGACAGTTGGAATCCCTTTCTCAGGGCGGAAATGTCAAATACTAGAGGGCATAGATTTAAGGTTAGAGGGAGAAAGTTTAAGGGAGATGTGCGAGGCAGGTCTTTCTTCCCACAGAGGCTGGTAGGTGCCTGGAGGGTGGTACAGGCAGATACAATAGCAATGTTATACAATACAAGGCATTTAGACTGACATTTGACCAGGCAGTGAAAAGAGGGATACAGGGGATATAGAATCAAAGTTGGTACAGACACAGTGGGGTGTAGGGCCCGTTCCTGCGCCGTACTGTTCTATGTCAATGGTTCTGAAGAAGTAACATTGAACTTGAAACATTAACTTGGTTTCTCTCTCCGCAGATGTTGTCAGATTTGCTGAGTTTCTCTATCACTTTGTCTGATTTCAACACTTACTTACAGGAGAAACGAGAAATCCTTCTGTACTTGGGAACCCACTATCGAGATTTATGAAATAAACATCGCAAAAAACAACAAGTTCACGCTTCTGGTATCTCTCACTGAAATTTCAAGCAACAAATTTCCATTTTTAATGTTTACAAATATTTGCTCGCCCAAATAATACCTCTCCCCAATTATGGATTGTTCAGAATTGCACTCAACTCTGAAATGTCAAGACTGATATCTCGCCTTGTTTGGGTGAGCATCTGTTCCAGCTGTCTGATTCAGACTCCCCCATTACTTTAGTTTTGGAAGCCCCTTTTTCTGAAAAAGCCCCACTCCGCCTGAAAGCGATGAGGCTGACAATTTCCAAACTGATGCATTCTACGTGCTTGCTAAATCCAAGGTACTGAAAAGCTCCAGAGGCCTGGCTTGCTTATTGTGAAATCTGCTTTCAGCCCATTTGTGGCAAAGTTTTCAAACTCACTGCTCACACCCACACACAAAAAAAAACCCATCTACATGCACCATAAAGATACCTGAGAGCTGCCTCCCTCCATGGTGTCTGCTTTTAACCGAGGACAGCCTGAAATGATTCCACAGACATCAGCCTTATTAATACATGTAAACAACACGGAGCCTGACCAGCTAGATCAGAGCCAGTGCCTAGAGTGAAGGGAATCCCTGTGACTACTGTTTCTATCTGTCAGCCACAACTCCCTGATTGAGATCCACATGACCAATCTCATTCCAATCCCCACACAGTCTATTCTAATAAGATGTCTTATTGGCAATTATTAAATTATGGAGGCATCATTTAAATCATCTACCTATTGATTTAACTTTCAGAGGATTTTCTTTACAGCTGGTGCTACCTTTGAAACTGATTTCCCTGCAGCTTTAATGAGTTGATCTATCCTCCCCAAACACATGTTGCTAACAAAGCAAAGAAACATTGCAAACTCGTTTTCCTGCTGTTGGTGAATCTGCCACTGCACCTTGATCCCCAGGTTCCATTTCAGATCCTCATGCTAATAGTTTCCTGAGTCCGACTTTGAGAACGCTTTTCAGGGTGGATCTATCTGTGTGAAAGGGATCACGGTCTCCTATCTGACTCCTCTGCACATGCCTCAAATTCTCGTCAACAAAAACAGAAAGTGCTGGAAAAGCTCAGCGAGACTGGCAGCATCTGTGGAAAGAAATCAAACTTAAACATTTTGGGTCAAGTGACCCTTCGTCAGAATCCTGAGTTCACTGCAATTTCTCTCCAACAACCTGCTGAGTTTTTCCAACATTTCCTGCTTTTAAAGTTTGTGAGACGGTTTGTAGCTCGGGTGCTCGTTGTTGTGGTTCTGTTCGCCGAGCTGGGAGTTTTTGTTGCAGACGTTTTGTCCCCTGTCTAGGTGACACCCTCAGTGCCTGGGAGTCTCCTGTGAAGCGCTTCTGTGCTGATTTCTCCGACATTTATAGTGGTTTGTCTCTGCTGCTTCCGGTTGTCAGTTCCAGCTGTCCGCTGCAGTGGCCGGTATATCGAGTCCTGGACCCTATATACCGGCCACTGCAGCGGACAGCAACTGACAACCGGAAGCGGCAGAGACAAACCACTATAAATGCCGAAGGAAACATGACAGAAGCGCTTCACAGGAGGCTCCCAAGCACTGAGGATGTCACCTAGACAGGGGACGAAACGTCTGCAACACAAAATCCCAGCTCGGCGAACAGAACCACAACACTTCCTGCTTTTGGTTCTGATTTCCAGCAGCCTCAGTCCTTTCTGTTTTTAGTTTATAGTTCTTGTTGTTTGACATCTTTTATGAACATATCTTTGGATTTGTTCCCAATCACATGACCTGCTGCTGCGGTATTCCTGGTTTGTAATGTATTCCTTATTAAACTGCACACTTCCTTGCTCTGTCTCTTATTCGGGATGGCTATTGTTTAACCTCACCCTCCTATTAATCAAATTCCTTTCTATGGCCCAGGATCTCCTTCTGGGGAATAAAAACTGTGGATGCTGGAAATCAGAAACCAAGTCTCTTTTTTAGATTAGATTAGATTTTAGATTAGACTTACAGTGTGGAAACAGGCCCTTCGGCCCAACAAGTCCACACCGACCCGCCGAAGCGCAACCCACCCATACCCCTACATTTACCCGTAACCTAACACTACGGGCAATTTAGCATGGCCAATTCACCTGACCTGCACATCTTTGGACTGTGGGAGGAAACCGGAGTACCCGGAGGAAACCCACGCAGACACGGGGAGAACGTGCAAACTCCACACAGTCAGTCACCTGAGTCAGGAATTGAACCCGGGTCTCTGGCGCTGTGAGGCAGCAGTGCTAACCACTGTGCCACCGTGCCGCCCACGGTATGTTTTCTGCTGAACTCACTGTTAACGCTCACAGTTCAAATGCTGACCCTCACCCTGGCCCTGACTCAATGCTCTAATTTCCAGCCTTCTATCTCTGTATTGCATATGTCTAACCCATGGGCCTAAACTCCTGTCCCTCATCCTGTACATGATCCAGCTTGTATATTTTCCAGTGTCCTCTACTGCTCCATTTGCAATGTCCTTCAGTGTATTTGACACATATTTTCTTACAAAGGTCATATCTAGCATTTATTGATGAGCTTCTAGGAAAGCAATACAGTAATGGCTTGATTGTGGAAATTGCAAATTCACAAATTTTCCAAACACAGTAGCTTTGTCATTTCCAACGTCCAATTTGATGACATTCTGGCCTAAATTTTCGATTTTATCACCAACTGCCCTCTACGATCGCTACTGCAAAGGAACGCATTCCAAAAACAGTTTGTGATTCCGAAATTGGTTCTCGCAAGGTATATTTATCTGCACATTTAACCCCTGTCGAAACAAGGAGTTAAGACTTTGGCGCTGTCCAATCGTTTAAACACCAACAGAGATTGGAGAATTTCCAAATGAAAGTCCTGCAGTCTTGCACACAATCTACAGAATTCCATCATGTATTCCTCCACGGTGTTATCTTCAATGTTTATAAATGTGTCAAAATCTGACCATGCTACCTAAGCAATCCATTTATCACCTTTGTGATCAATTTTATCCAAAAACATTAACAATCTATCAGGGGAAAGGTTGAGATTCTGAAGGGAGATTACAGAGAGTGAGGCAGAAATTTAAAAAAGAGGTCCTCGAGAGTAGTAATATCTGGATTACGCCCGGTGCTACGAGCTAGTGAGGGCAGGAATAGGAGGATAGAGCAGATGAATGCATGGCTGAGGAGCTGGTGTATGGGAGAAGGATTCACATTTTTGGATCATTGGAATCTCTTTTGGAGTAGAAGTGACCTGTACAAGAAGGGCGGATTGCACCTAAATTGGAAGGGGACCAATATACTGGCAGGAAGATTTGCTAGAGCTGCTTGGGAGGATTTAAACTAGTAAGGTGGGGGGGTGGGACCCAGGGAGATAGTGAGGAAAGAGATCGATCTGAGATGGGTACAGCTGAGAACAGAAGTGAGTCAAACAGTCAGGGCAGGCAGGGACAAGGTAGGACTAATAAATTAAACTGCATTTATTTCAATGCAAGGGGCCTAACAGGGAAGGCAGATGAACTCAGGGCATGGTTAGGAACATGGGACTGGGATATCATAGCAATTACAGAAACATGGCTCAGGGATGGGCAGGACTGGCAGCTTAATGTTCCAGGATACAAATGCTACAGGGAGGATAGAAAGGGAGGCAAGAGAGGAGGGGGAGTGGAGTTTTTGATAAGGGATAGCATTACAGCTGTGCTGAGGGAGGATATTCCCGGAAATACATCCAGGGAAGTTATTTGGGTGGAACTGAGAAATAAGAAAGGGATGATCACCTTATTGGGATTGTATTATAGACCCCCTAATAGTCAGAGGGAAATTGAGAAACAAACTTGTAAGGAGATCTCAGCTATCTGTAAGAATAATACGGTGGTTATGGGAGGGGATTTTAATTTTCCAAACATCAACTGGGACTGCCATAGTGTTAAAGGTTTAGATTAGATTACTTACAGTGTGGAAACAGGCCCTTCGGCCCAACAAGTCCACACCGACCCGCCGAAGCGCAACCCACCCATACCCCTACCCCTACATATACCCCTTACCTAACACTATGGGCAATTTTTAGCATGGCCAATTCACCTGACCCGCACATCTTTGGACTGTGGGAGGAAACCGGAGCACCCGGAGGAAACCCACGCAGACACGGGGAGAACGTGCAAACTCCACACAGTCAGTCGCCTGAGGTGGGAATTGAACCCAGGTCCCTGGCGCTGTGAGGCAGCAGTGCTAACCATTGTGCCACCGTGCCGCCCTTAGATGGAGACGAATTTCTTAAGTGTATACAAGACAATTTTCTGATTCAGTATGTGGATGTACCTACTAGAGAAGGTACAAAACTTGACCTACACTTGGGGAATAAGGCAGGGCAGGTGACTGAGGTGTCAGTGGGGGAGCACTTTGGGGCCAGCGACCATAATTCTATTAGCTTTAAAATAGTGATGGAAAAGGATAGACCAGATCTAAAATTTGAATGTCTAAATTGGAGAAAGGCCAATTTTGACGGTATTAGGCAAGAACTTTTGAAAGCTGATTGGAGGCAGATGTTCTCAGGTAAAGGGACGGCTGGAAAATGGGAAGCCTTCAGAAATGATATAATAAGAGTCCAGAGAAAGTATATTCCTGTCAGGGTGAAAGGGAAGGCTGGTAGGTATAGGGAATGCTGGATGACTAAAGAAATTGAGGGTTTGGTTAAGAAAAAGAAGGAAGCAAATGTCAGGTACAGACAGGATAGATCGAGTGAATCCTTAGAGTATAAAGGCAGTAGGAGTATACTTAAGAGGGAAATCAGGAGGGTAAAACGGGGACATGAGATAACTTTGGCAAATAGAATTAAGGAGAATCCAAAGGTTTTTACAAATATATTAAGGACAAAAGGGTAACTAGGGAGAGAATAGGGCCCCTCAAAGATCAGCAAGGCGGCCTTTGTGTGGAGCCGCAGAAAATGGGGGAGATACTAAATGAATATTTTGCATCAGTATTTACTGTGGAAAAGGATGTAGAAGATATAGACTGTAGGGAAATAGATGGTGACATCTTGCAAAATGTCCAGATTACAGAGGAGGAAGTGCTGGATGTCTTGAAACGGTTAAAGGTGATAAATCCCCAGGACCTGGTCAGGTGTACCCGAAAACTCTGTGGGAAGCTAGAGAAGTGGTTGCTGGGCCTCTTGCTGAGATATTTGTATCATCGATAGTCACAGGTGAGGTGCCGGAAGACTGGAGGTTGGCTAATGTGGTGCCACTGTTTAAGAAGGGCGGTAAGGACAAGCCAGGGAACTATAGACCGGTGAGCCTGACCTCGGTGGTGGGCAAGTTGTTGGAGGGAATCCTGAGGGACAGGATGTACATGTATTTGGAAAGGCAAGGACTGATTAGGGATAGTCAACATGGCTTTGTGTGTGGGAAATCATGTCTCACAAACTTGATTGATTTTTTTTGAAGAAGTAACAAAGAAGATTGATGAAGGCAGAGCAGTAGATGTGATCTATATGGACTTCAGTAAGGCGTTCGACAAGGTTCCCCATGGGAGACTGGTTAGCAAGGTTAGATCTCATGGAATACAGGGAGAACTAGCCATTTGGATACAGAACTGGCTCAAAGGTAGAAGACAGAGGGTGGTGGTGGAGGGTTGTTTTTCAGACTGGAGGCCTGTGACCAGTGGAGTGCCACAAGGATCGGTGCTGGGTCCTCTCCTTTTCATCATTTACATAAATGATTTGGATGCGAGCATAAGAGGTACAGTTAGTAAGTTTGTCCCAAACTTTTCCACCATGAACAAGTCAATCATATAATAAAATACATCATATTTACAGTATCAGCGAAGTCTCCCTGTTTGCCTCGATGGGTGCAGCTCCAACAAAACACAAAAGGTCCAACACCATCTAGGACAAACCAGTATAACCTCCAGCACCTTCAAACACTCCCACCCTCCCTCCCTCCATCCACCCCTGCTGTACACTGACAGTAATATATACCATCCAGAGACTCCTTCAACAACATCTTCCACACTGACAACAAGGGTACAGGGAGCTTCACACTGGATCTAACCCCGTGCTGTCCCTGTCCTGGGAGTGTTTGATGGGAGACGGTGTAGATTAGATTCTGTACACTGTGGAAACAGGCCCTTCGGCCCAACCAGTCCACACTGGCCTCCAAAGTGTAACCCACCCAGACCCATTTCCCTCAGACTAATGCACCTAACACTATGAACAATTTAGTATGACCAATTCACCTAATCTGCACATCTTTGGACTATGGGAGGAAACCGGAGCACACGGAGGAAACCCACGCAGACACGGGGAGAATGTGCAAACTCCACACAGTCAGTTGCCTGAGGCGGGAATTGAACCTGAGTCCCTGCCACTGTAAGGCAGCAGTGCTAACCGCTGTGCCAATGTGCTGCTTGATGTGAACAATTAGAGAGAGCTTTACTTTCAGTTTAAAATAGTAGAGAGAGCTTTACTCTGTCTCCAACTCACACGCTCACACTTTCTCACACACGCACACAAATTCACTCACGCGCACTCACACTCACACACTCTCACACACATATACACTTACTCATACATACACACACACTTACTCTCTCTCACACATACACACATGCACAAACACACACTCTATCACACATACACACACGCGCACACACTTACTCTCTCTCACACATACACACATGCACAAACACACACTCTCTCACACATACACACACGCACACACACTTACTCTCTCTCACACATACACACACGCGCACACTCTCTCACACAGACACACACTTTCTCTCACACATACACACACGCACACACACTCTCACACACATACACACTTACTCTCTCTCACACATACACACACACACTCTCTCTCACACATACAAACACACACACACACACTTTCTCTCACACATACACACACGCACACACACTCTCTCACACACATACACACTTACTCTCTCTCACACATACACACACACACTTTCTCTCACACATACACATACTTTCTCTCACACATGCTACACGCGCACACATGTACACACACTTACTCTCTCACACGCACACACATGCATGCGCGTGTGCACACACACTTTCTCTCTCTCTCTCACACACACACGCAATGTGTGTCAGTACTGTATTAAGATTGTTAGTTATAATTCTCCCTTGAACAGTTATGAAATATTCTCTTAAATTTTAGTAGCTGTGGGACTCTCGCTACAACATACAACTCATTTAAACCCAAGGAACCTTTCAGCTAAGTTGGAATGAGGCTAATTAATCTAATTCAGTTGGGTTCTCCCACTCTCCCAGATGTTTCACTGTCGGTGTTAGTTTCCACAGCACTTGGCTCTCAGCCCCACAGCTGCCAATGTTTTTGGAGCAGATTAGCATTTAACCTTTGACCTCAGCAATGCACATACTGAGGTCAAAGGTTAAACATCTGAGAGCCATTGGCAAATCAAGATTGTCTCCCGTCCAATACAGAAGATTAAGGGGTGATCTAATCAGGGTCAGAGGGTCATGCAGCATGGGAACAGATTCTTTAGTCCAAATAGTCCACCCGATCATGTGCCCAAATTAAATTAGTCCCACTTGGTTGGCCGATAGCCCTCCAAACCTTTCCTATTCATGAATTGTCTAAATGCATCCACCACTTCCTCTGGCAGTTTATTCCACACACGAACCGCCCATGTCCTCCTCAAACCTTCTCCAGTCCCCTTAAAAATATGCCCCCTGGTTTCGAACCCCCATATCCCGGGGAAAAGACCCTTGCTATTCACCTTATATAAGTGTGCACTGCAGGGCAACAGTTATAGCTGGGGGCAGGGAAATTATGATGCGGTGAGGCATGACTTAGGATGTGTGGATTGGAAAAACAGGCTTCAAGAGAAGAATACTAATGATATGTGGAGATTGTTCAAGGAGCAGCTACTGAGTGTCCTTGATAAGTATGTACCAGTCAGGCAGGGCGTAAAGGGTCTTGTGAGGGAGCCGTGGTTTAATAAGGAATTGGAACCCCTTGTGAAAGGGAAGAGGGCGGCCTATGTAAGGATGAGGCGTGAAGGTTCAGTTGGGGCGATTGAGAGTTATAAGGTAGCCAGGAAGGATCTAAAGAGAGAGCTAAGAGCAGCGAGAAGGGGACATGAAAAGTCCTTAGTTGGTAGGATTAGGGAAAACCCAAAGGCTTTCTATAGGTATGTCAGGAATAAAAGGATGACTAGGATAGGTATCGGTCCAGTCAAGGATAGTAGTGGGAAGTTGTGTGTGGAGGCGGAGGAGATTGGAGAGACACTAAATCAATACTTTTCGTCAGTATTCACTCAGGAACAGGACGCTGTTGCTGGTGTGAATATTGAGTCACAAGTGATTAGAATGGATGGCATGGAAGTATGTAGGGAAGAGGTTTTGGGAATATTGGAAAGGATGAATATAGATAAGTCTCCTGGGCCTGATGGCATTTACCCTAGGATCCTCTGGGAAGCTAGGGAGGAGATAGCAGAGCCATTGGCCTGGATTTTTATGTTGTCATTGTCAACGGGAATAGTACCAGAGGACTGGAGGATAGCGAATGTGGTCCCCTTGTTCAAGAAAGGGAGTAGGGATAGCCCGAGTAACTATAGGCCAGTGAGTCTGACTTCTGTGGTGGGCAAAGTCTTAGAGAGAATTATAAGGGATAAGATTTATGAACATCTGGATAGGAATAACGTGATCAAGGATAGTCAGCATGGTTTTGTGAAGGGCAGGTCGTGCCTCACAAACCTTATTGAGTTCTTTGAGCAGGTGACTAAGGAGGTGGACGAGGGTAAAGCAGTAGATGTTGTGTATATGGATTTTAGCAAGGCGTTCGATAAGGTACCCCATGGTAGGCTAATGCAAAAACTACGGAGGTATGGCATTGAGGGTGCATTAGAGGTTTGGATTAGAAATTGACTGGCTGGAAGGAGACAGAGGGTAGTAGTTGATGGTATAGGTTCATCTTGGAGTGCAGTTACTAGCGGTGTACCTCAAGGATCTGTTTTGGGACCATTGCTTTTTGTTATCTTTATAAATGATCTAGAGGAAGGACTTGAAAGCTGGGTAAGTAAGTTTGCGGATGATACGAAAGTCGGTGGAGTTGTTGACAGTGAGGAAGGAAGTGGTAGGTTACAGCGGGATATAGATAAGCTGCAGAGCTGGGCAGAAAGGTGGCAAATGGAATTCAATGTAGCTAAGTGCGAAGTCATTCACTTTGGTAGGAGTAACAAGAAGATGGATTACTGGGCTAATGGTAGGCTACTTGGTAGTGTGGATGAGCAGAGGGATCTTGGTGTCCATGTACACAGCTCTCTGAAAGTTGCCACCCAGGTAAATAGTGCTGTGAAGGCGGCATATGGTGTACTGGGCTTTATTGGCAGAGGAATTGAGTTCCGGAGTCCTGAGGTCATGTTGCAGTTGTAGAAGACTCTGGTGCGGCCTCATCTGGAGTATTGTGTGCAGTTTTGGTCGCAATACTATAGGAAGGATGTGGAGGCATTGGAACGAGTGCAGAGGTGGTTTACCAGGATGTTGCCTGGAATGGTAGGAAAATCGTATGAGGAAAGGCTGAGGCACTTGGGGCTGTTCTCATTGGAGAAGAGAAGGTTTAGGGGAGATTTGATAGAGGTGTACAAGATGATTAGGGGTTTAGATAGGGTAGACACTGAGAACCTTTTACCGCTAATGGAGTCAGCTGTTACAAGGGGACACAGCTTTAAATTAAGGGGTGGTAGGTATAGGACAGATGTTAGGGGTAGATTCTTTACACAGCGGGTTGTGAGTTCATGGAATGCCCTGCCAGTAGCAGTGGTGAACTCTCCTTCTTTATGGTCATTTAAGCGGGCATTGGATAGGCATTTGGAAGTTATTGGGCTAGTGTAGGTTAGGTAGGATTCGGTCGGCGCAACATCGAGGGCCGAAGGGCCTGTACTGCGCTGTATCCTTCTATGTTCTATGTTCTATTATCTCAGCCCCTCAAGATTAAACCCTTGTCAGGTCACCCCTCCACCTCCTGCGCTCCAACGAGAGAAGGCCCAGCCTCTCCTAATTACACGAATCTTCCAGTCCTGGCATCATCCTCGTAAATCGTTTCCAACCCCGTCTCCAGCTGAATAATATCCTTCCTAGGGCAGTGGGACCCAAAGTCTGGTCGCAGTACTCCAGAAGCAGTCTCACCAACATTCTATACAACCTCAACACGATATCCCAACTCCTACACTCAAAAGAGCTGAACCCTGCAGGCAGGTCAGTCAATTCCGTCCAGAATGGAAAGTCAGAGGGAAGATTAGAGACATTGAAAATGAGAGGGAAGCTGAAAATTCAGGATATTGATTACTTACAGTATGGAAACAGGCCCTTCGGCCCAACAAGTCCACACTGACTCGCCGAAGCACAACCCACCCATACCTCTACATTTACCCCTCACCTAACACTACGGGCAATTTAGCATGGCCAATTCACCTGACCTGCACATCTTTGGACTGTGGGAGGAAACCGGAGCACCCGGAGGAAACCCACGCAGACACGGGGAGAACGTGCAAACTCCACACAGTCTGTCGCCTGAGGTGGGAATTGAACCCGGGTCTCGGGCACTGTGAGATAGCAGTGCTAACCACTGTGCCACCCATACGGTGTTTTACAGAACATAGGAGCTGGGGGACTTGAATCCACTGTGAGGCAGCAGCACGAACCACTGAGCCGCTATACCACACTGAAAGGATCAGTTTCATTAAAGTTTTCTTCACATCAATCCAACTGAGGTCCTGCACCTTCCGGCTGGGAATTTATGTTTATACTGTGTTTAAAAAAACAAATTAGCGGCTGGAAATTCTGCAGTGAATAATTCACCTCCTGACTCCCCCCAGAGTCTGTCCCACCATCTACAAGGTACAGTTCAGGAGGGGGAGGGAATACTCCCCACTTGCCCCTGGATGGGGGCAGCTCCAACAACACTCAAGACGCTCAACACCATCCAGGGACAAAGCAGCCCCACACCCACAAACACCCCCTCCCTCCCTTACCCACCCCCCCCTCAGTAACAGCAGTGTGTACCATCCCCTCCCTCCCTTACCCACCCCCCCTCAGTAACAGCAGTGTGTACCATCCCCTCCCTTCCTTACCCACCCCCCCTCAGTAACAGCAGTGTGTACCATCCCCTCCCTCCCTTACCCACCCCCCCTCAGTAACAGCAGTGTGTACCATCCCCTCCCTCCCTTACCCACCCCCCCTCAGTAACAGCAGTGTGTACCATCCCCTCCCTCCCTTACCCACCCCCCCTCAGTAACAGCAGTGTGTACCATCCCCTCCCTCCCTTACCCACCCCCCCTCAGTAACAGCAGTGTGTACCATCCCCTCCCTTCCTTACCCACCCCCCCTCAGTAACAGCAGTGTGTACCATCCCCTCCCTCCCTTACCCACCCCCCCTCAGTAACAGCAGTGTGTGCCATCCCCTCCCTCCCTTACCCACCCCCCCTCAGTAACAGCAGTGTGTACCACCCCCTCCCTCCCTTACCCACACCCCCTCAGTAACAGCAGTGTGTACCATCCCCTCCCTTACCCACCCCCCCTCAGTAACAGCAGTGTGTACCATCTACAAGATGTGCTGCAGAAACTCACCAAAGACCCTCAGGCAGCACCTTCCAAACCCACGGCCCCTTCCATCCAGAAGGACAAGGGGCAGCAGGTACATGGGAACCCCACCCCCTGCACGTTCCCCTCCGAGCCCCTCCCCATCCTGACTTGGGAATATCTCGCCGTTCCCTCAGTGTGGCTGGGTCAGAATCCTGGGATTCCCTCCCTCAGGGACATTGTGGGAGTTCAGTCTTAGAGAGTGTTTCAGACAAACATTGAGAGATTTGTGACTTCCAATGGTGTACAGGGTTATGAGGACGGGGATAGGGTGGATATAAATCCCCTGAGAAAAAGAACAGGAAATGACATCACCACAGGAAATGGCATCACCAACCCAAGGAAACCCAAACATATAAAGAGAAAGTGGGCTACACCACCAATGCTTCGTCCGGAGGCTCACTGATGATGTTACCTAATACGGTGACAAAACGTCTGAAACAAACCTCCCGGCTCAGCCAGCAACATCCAACCAGAACCTCAACCTGAGCTACAAATCTTCTCAAAACCCACTAAAGCGTTGAAGTGTCTCACCAGCCATGCACATATTGAATAGTGGGGTAGGCTTGACAATATGAACAACCTGCTGCTGTTTCCATGGAAACACATACCAAGCACCTCGAGATCGGGAACATTGCAACGGTTGGCTTTATAATAAAAGAAGTCTGAGATCCATTCAGCTTACCTTTCTCCATCTTGGTGATGTTACGTCAATGGT